>NC_142589.1:61398469-61554596 GCF_965207765.1 Zootoca vivipara | reverse complement strand
GGACCTTAATTTTATGCTTTTCCTTTAGTGGGGTTGTGTTAGATCAGTTTCTTACATATATTACTTGTGTGTTTTAGGTTGTTTATCCTTGTTCTTAATGTTCAAAGCAGCTTTGAGTTTCATTTTTTCTGGAAAAAGTGACTAATAAATATCAATAATAATAACCTTTCCCTCTTAAATAAAGAAAAAGAATTGCAAGTTTCTAGACCTCACTACTCATGTAGAGAAATGGCTTAAAAATGCATAGATGTCGGTAAATCTCAAAAGAGGGCAGGCCAGGTTTCAAAGAAGTAATTGTGCTAAACTATCCCAATTTATTTTTTTGGAGGGATGAGGCTATTAAGCTCTTTGAAGCAGCATCTCTGAATCTGGACAGAAAGATATAATTTATTATTGCAGCAGAACCTGGGTTCCATTCCTGCACAGCTTTTTAAGCCCCAGGAGCCACTCACAGTGTGAATGTGCTGAGCACATACGGCTCTGTCAATGATTCTTCCCCATTCCTTTCCCACCGTATTAAAAATATACTTCCTTGCTTCAATTCTACAAGCACATTCTAGTAAATGCATAAATTTTAAAAGCACATTTAGAAGTTGCTGAGCAGCAGTGGGTGGGGAGGGGGGGGAAAACAGATTTGGAATCTTTGTTTGAAGATCATCTAGCTGTTGTCCTCCTGGTGTCACATGCTTCCTTGTTCTCAGAGCAGTTTCCTGTTACCCCATCGGGGCCTCTTCTTCCCCACACTTCCTGCCAGCCTTTCCCCCTCCTACTCCAAGGTAACCAATAGCTTTGCTCAAGCAGCTATGGTGTAACAGGAAAGAATGTGTTACTGTTTTGCAATCCTTTTTTACTCTGCTTGACAAAGAAGAAAAAAGGGGGGGCTAGGCTTCTTTTCTTCTTCCAAAAGCCTGCTTCTTCAAATGCCAAAACTTACAGCATCCATCCTCTCCAAGAAACTGGCTTTTGGAATTCCAAGCCCTGCGCCCCACTTTTTTTTGCCAAGTTTAGTGCAGAGGAAATGGCAAATGGACCCACCGCCATATAAGCTCTGAAGACAGTTGGAAACCAGGGAACAAATTAAACCGAAACAATATTGTCTAATCCGTTGCTCTCTCCTTCCCCCTACTGCATTGCCTCCCAATGCTGACGTAGAGTCTCGCAATCTTCCTCCTACAGGTCTTAAAAACGTAACAATCTGCATATTTTGAGGCAGCCTAACTCGTCCGGAAACAGAATTGCTGTACCTTCTCCTTACTCTTCCCTCTATAGTCTCTCCACTTTGTGAGTTTGGAATCTAAATTGATCACTGCTGATCAGGAGCCGTGAAACCACTGCCTACCGGTATGAGCTGATGGGCAATGGCTTCAGGCCTGCTTTCTGCAGGGATCTGCTATGTGATCAAGTCTCCCACGTGGGTCATGCAGCCAGTCCGCTGCATCTCTGCCTGCCCACCCCCTACATTTAAAACACCTCTATGCCACTTTAAACTGTCATGGCTTCCTTCCTCCAAAGAATCTTGGAAACTGTCATTTGCTAAGGGTGCCGAGAATTGTTATGAGACCCCTCACAGCACCAATAAACTACAGTTCCCAGGATTCATAGGAGGAAGTAATGACTGTCAGAGTGGTATGACCCTCTAACATTATAGTCTGCAACATCCCCTGCAAGGCCTTGGGGAGATTTCACCAGCACTGCCCACATGTTTTCATGTGGCAGGACAGGCATGGCAAGTATTTGCTTACGGCAAAACTATTTTTAGAGATGGTAATAAAGTAGCAGACTATCTGAAAAGTTCAACTCAATGCAGTCTGCAAGCGATTCTGGATCTCTGATTTCACAGAGCTGCCTTGAGGCAGCAAAATGTATTTTCCATCTTTTGCCATCTTGAGGGTTAGAAACTTGCAGGTTGTTTTGCGTTCAAAGATGAAAGGCAAAATGAGGGTTGCTGCATGGGCTCAATTATATTTCTTCAGCATTTTACAGTGCCAAGAGAAGATCTGGCAGACTTACTGGGATCAGCATTAGCCCTACTGCATAGATGGGCAACATACATCAATGACAGCAGTGGAGACTCTCATAACCACTTGCACACTACCCTATTGAAAGCCCTATTCTGGCATTAATGTTCCTGTACATGGGAGCAGGAACAGGGCCGCATGCTGAGACACCCCACCGCTGCCATTGCCCCCGCCCTTGTTGTCCACAAAGTACAGTGCGAACATCTGCAGAGGTTGGTATCTTTGCACATGTACAGATCTATGCGCGGTCTCCCCTCCTGAAGATGCCAGCATACTTCCCTGCAACAAGTGGCAGAATGTATGTGCTGTTCTAAAGAGGGCTTATGTTTGCTCATTACTTCATTACAGCCCATCTCCATTATATATGCATGCATTACTCCAAGGAGCTCAAAGTCGCTTTCATGGTTACCCCTATTTTAGTCTCACAACCACTCTATGAGGTAGGTTAGGCTGAGAGACAGTTACTGGCCACCCATTGCGCTTCATGGCTAGGATCTCGCCAGTCCCAGTCCAACACTCTAACCTAGAAGGTGAGCCACGCATCCCCACACCACTGCACAATACCTGCATTGCACAGTTTTTCAATACCCCAGCACCTAATCAGATACAGCCAAACTGCCCATGAGCCACATGGTGCATGCATGTACTCACCTCTTTGGAAAGGCGCATGAAGAGGTCTCCTCCTCTGAGGAAGTCAAGGATGAGGTAGAGCTTCCCTTCAGTTTGGAAAGCTGAGGTGTGGGATACAGAACAGACAATCAGCATCCCCAGAGCTTGCCAGTGGCTGGAGGAGAACCTGGCCAGCCAAGCCTGAGAGATGTCTCAAGTGTTTAAAGGAGCCTTAGGCATGCACAAGGGCAATCCCATGTTGACTGTGGGCTGATGGGAGTTGTAGTCCAAAACTTCTAGAGGGCACTAGATAGGGGAAGGCGGCTGTTCCTCTGGCCCTCCCCCAGAAACAAAGTGCCCCACATGAACCATTTAACCAGGTTTCAAACAGGGGGTTGAAGTGGGCTTCTGATCGCAAGTTAAGGGGAATTAGATAGAATCAGTGCCAACTAACAAATTGTTTAATAGGAGGGGATAACAGAGATTCGGTCCTGAAATTGGTAGAATTTCAAAGGGTGGGGAGGGAGGAGATGGAAAGAGACAGAGACGCCACAAGAAAGTTGAAGTTTCACACTCACCATAGTGGAGTTTCACGATGAATGGGTGGTTGACTTCTACTAAAATGTCTCTTTCCATTTTTGTTCTTACACGATCACGCACTGTCAACACAGAAAGCTCAATTCAGACATATCACAATGGGGGGGGGGGGAAGCACCCAGCATCAACTCTGAAGACTGAGTTTCAACCCAAAACTAGTCTAGGTCCACATCAATCTGACGTGAGCACGAGGATAATTATTGCCAAGGATGATGTGCGCCTGAAATGTATCCCCTGCACCACAACTTCCTGGTTCATTCAGGTTCCTAGCACAAAGTGGGGCTCGTTACCTTTCAGGGTGGCTTTCTTTAGGACCTTCATGGCATAAAGGTGGCCACTGTCCGGTGGGGTGACTTTTCTTACGAGGAATACCTGCACAGAGAAAGGCCAGGACAGAGAGAGAGAGAGAGAGAGAGAGAGAGAGAGAGAGAGAGAGAGAGAGAGAGAGTCACACTCAGTAAAAATTCAGTGAAAAGAGCACCTTGAAGTTCAGAGGTAGGGAGAAGGCAACTTGTAACTGTTCCCTAGTGATTTTCAAGCCAATAAAGTAAGTTGACTGCAACTGCCAATTCCAACACTGGATGGGGCTGCTCTCATCTTAAAAACAAAAAACAAAACAAAACAAACAAACAAAAACAGAACCCAATAGGTCTGTCCTCTGCATTTTGCCACTCTGCACCCTTTCCGTAAAACCCCAAAATGTCTCTAGCTGTCTATGCATAGAGATAGGATAAGTTGAGTGTGACAAGCCTTTCCTCAGATTCGAAGGCCTTTACACAGGAGTGGAGAACTGGGCTGGGTCCTTACCTCCTCCGTTGCCTATGGGACACATTTGACAGGTGGGGCAGAGCTATGCGCAAGCCCTGACAATCAGCTGATCAACAGAGCCTGGGTGCTTTATGGAAGCTGCAGCCAGTGCAGAATGTGACAGTTTGCCACTGAATTTGGGTGTGGATGAGTAGCTTGAAGCAATGCCATCTCTGTGTTTGCTCCACACTTTTGGACTGTGTTCTCTGAATGCTGCAATAGAAGGTTAAGTACTCCTTTATAAGAACAAAATGGCCTCAGGCCTGACTGGGAACACAGCTGTCTGCCCTGAAAGGAAGCACTGCTTCTCTCTCTCTCTCTCTCTCTCTCTCTCTCTGTGTGTGTGTGTGTGTGCGCGCGTGTGTGTGTGTGTGTGTGTGTGTAGCAGCAGCTGAGTGGCAAGATGCTGTGTACATGACCAGAGGTATTATGGCTTTACTTTTTTTCTTTAAAAGTAGAGGTGTGTGGCTTTGTGCACATAGTTAAAAAGGAAGAGGGTGTGCATACAAGTCCCAGATCAATACTACTTGCAGGAAAATTCACACACCCCTCTGTTTTTTCAGAATCAAGAAATATTGAGTATTTCTGCCACCACTGGCAACCAACATTGAAATAAATGAAGCTACATGGCCAAGAGCTATAATTCTATACAACATCCATTCCCAACCTGGTGCTCTTTAGGTGTGTTGGGATACAACCCCCATCAGCTCCTGCTAACATGGCCAATGGCAAGTGATAATGGGAGCTGGAGTTCTACATCTGGAAGGCACTAGCTCAGAGAAGGTTACTAGATATATTACATGGGAGTAAGTCCACTGAACCGAATGTAGCTTACTTCTGGGAACAAACATACTGCTGAAGACTTTGTAGAGCAGCCTTCCCCAACCAGGTGCTCTCTTACAACAATAACCACCCTTGACAATTGATCACACTGTATGGGCCTGGTGGGAGTTGGAGTCCAACAGCATCTGGGGTGTACCAGCTTATAGAAGGCCATAATAAAGCATTAAATGATGGACTCACCACAACAGTCATTTTTGTGTTGGCAAATGTAACATGCAGGTCTAATCTGGGACCCTGTTACTCCTAGGCCGTTTCCGTGTGCTACTCTGGTTCACCAGGAGCGGCTTAGTCATGCTGACCACATGACTCAGAAGCTGTCTGCGGACAATCGTCGGCTCCCTCGGCCAGTAAAGTGAGATGAGCGCCGCAACCCCAGAGTCGTCCGCAACTGGATTTAATGGTCAGGGGTCCCTTTACTAAGTCATCTTTTGCAAAGGGATCAAATACTTATTTCACTCATTATAATGCAAATCAACCTCTGACTTTTGTCTTCTGGGTTTCTGTGGGTTTTCCTGTTGTTATTCTGCCTCTCACAGCTACAATAAACCTATCATTAAAATTATGGACTGGTCATTTCTTCATCAGAGGACAAACTGGCAAATTTAGCAGGGGATCAAATACTTTTTTTCCTCACTGTACTTCATCCAGACTATAAAAAAAAAGAAGTTTGCACAATACTGTGGAGCACGTATCTTTTTCATGCACAGTGTTGGAGTTCTCTTGAGAGTACGAGACATCCATTTTACTCTTCATCAGCTCAGCTAACGGATGCCAAAAAGGTGAACTCACTTTGCCAAACGAACCCTGTCCCAGGACTTTAAGAAGCTCAAACTGAGATGGATCAGCCTTCTCAGACCCCTCTTTCACAAGATATGTGATGGTATATTCTTGGACAGAGCCGTCATTCTAAAATTAAAGAGGAAGAAGAAAAAAGAAAAAGAGGTTAGCTGGTCCCACAGACCAGAAGACCCCTTGCTTTAAAAAGAACAATAAGACAATTAGAGATGATACAATGCTTTTGAGCATGCAGAAAACAGCCTAATTCTCTCACCAATGTCAGAATCTCTTTATGTTTTGCTGCCACTGAATACCACAATAGTCAAGGGTCAGAATCCTTGCCCCTGTGACCAGTCTGTCTGTTAACTGCTTGCTTGGTTCCAAGCAACAGTACCGTCAAGGCAGGACTTTGGGCCAAGAAACCTGGCGGATTTAGTAGAATGCACAGCAGGGCTGGTTGAAGTTAAATCAAGTAATACACATTAACCATCTTTAAAAGCACCTGCTCCCCCTTCTCAGTAAAACCATTAAGTTCAGAGTCTAAAATTACTTAACTGCTCCACTGATTCCAAGCACAGAAATATGCTTGAGCCCATCATGCAAGCTCAAGCCAACGAGATGATGGTGGCTGTGCACAAAACCCATCTTTGTGCATTTGTACTGAATTGCCAGCACTGAGCAAGCAATGCAAGTGTATGAAGTGCTATAAACTCTTACAGTGTTTGTATAGAGCTTTTCCTATTATAATCAAGGGACATGCCAAGGCCACATTATATTTATAATATGTAGAAGACATTCAGGTGGACAAGGTGCTGGCAGCTGCAACATGCATTCCTTTGGTGAACAGCAACACAATGGAGAGTGGCGGTCTTTGAAAGGAGCTCTCATTTAGCTGCCTCCAGGTGCAGTTGGACTCCAACTCCCATCAGCCCCTGTCAGCGTGGCCAATTGTCAGGGCTGATGGGAGCTGGAGTACAACAACATCTGGAGGGCTGCAATGCTTAGCATTTATCTCACTTCCTGCAGTTGAGGAGACCAGCTAGCTGCACATCCTTTACGCAAATGCAGGTAGCTGCAAAGTGAGATTCGACAGCACATGAGTCTGAGTCACTCACAGCCCTGAGAAATCCAGCGTTTCATAAGCAATGTCAGGACACTGTGGGATCTGTCAACTCATACATTACATGGACATTGCCCCACCCCAAGCATGACCACAGTTTACAGTGAACAGGAGCAAAGGGCCTTAGCTCCAGGATCTGGGCACAAGTGCAGGAGGGGCAATGTTTAGACAGCTTTACTGCAGGGGCAAAGTAAAGCTGTCCAAACATTTGGCATCAGTTAAGCAGATTACTAAGGATGGTGTGGGTGGAGAGAGAAGGGTCAGCAGCAGTTGCATGCACAGATATCTTGTGAGATACCTAGGGATGGCTCCAGGTTGGAGGGAACCTTGCCAGGGCACTGGACCCTAGCAGCTGCCAAAAGACAGCAGCTTTGGAGAAACTGCTGGGAGAAATCAGATTGAAGGGAAGGGGAAGAGGCATTATCCGAGTCCAAGGATGCAATCCAGCTAGGCAAAAACACTCAAGGAGGATGCACAACATGGCCTGTCAGGGGTATGGCTATGTAGGGGTTGTGGCTTGGGGAGAGACAAGAGGCCCAGACAGAGGCTTAAAAGGCCATATTGGGTCCCTGGGACTTGAAGTTCCCCTGTCTCTGATCTAAAGAAGCCACCAGATTCTGGCTTTTGCCTCAGTGCCATGCTTCTGTCTGCAGGACAGCTTTCAAGTCAGCAGCTTGGTGGCTTGCAAACATTTGCTGTTTCCCCACAATTAACATATGCACACACACTCTCTCTCCTTCCCCTCCCACAGTATTAAGCACTGCAGTACATTTTGCCATCTACTCCCGTCGCTTTTTGGCGGGTGGCAACGAGTGCGAATGTTTGCGCCACCAGAATTACCCACCACCCTACAGCAAACATGCTTGTTTGTTGCAAAACAGAGTCAGTGTGGCTGGCACATGGAGGAAGCAGATCCCCAACCCCAAAGCCATCTGCTTAGCTACATGAGAGCAGTTCTGGAAAAAACAACAACCAAGGAGTCTGCCTGCCTCTTGGCAGCCTTGCCCTCCCCCCACAACTTTCCTCTTCACTTCAGGGGGAGACTGAAGAAATGCCAACGCTTGAAACTGGCACGGTCTTGAGACAGAAATATCAAACCAGAGACAGACTTTGTATCAGAATCAAGAAGACTGAGCAAGCAAACTCAGAAGTCACAATTACAGAGGGCTTGTAACCAAGGCATGGTAACTGATTTGCCTTGCCTATGTCTCAGTGGTAGAGCACATGCACTGCATTTAAAAGAACCCAGGTTAAATCTTCAGCTTCTCAAGGCACAGCTGGGAAACACTCCCATCTGAAACTCTGAGGAGAATCTGGCAGTGTAGTCTATACCAGGGATCCCCAAACTAAGGCCCGGGGGCCGGATGTGGCCCAATCACCTTCTCAATCCGACCCGCAGACGGTCCGGGAATCAGCGTGTTTTTACATAATGCGGCCCAATCACCTTCTCAATCCAGCCCGCAGACAGTCCGGGAATCAGCGTGTTTTTACATAAGTAGAATGTGTCCTTTTATTTAAAATGCATCTCTGGGTTATTTGTGGGACCTGCCTGGTGTTTTTACATGAGTAGAACGTGTCCTTTTATTTAAAATGTATCTCTGGGTTATTTGTGGGGCATAGGAATTCGTTCATATTTTTTTCCAAAATATAGTCCGGCCCCATAGAGGGCTATGTTTCTATTTAATGCAGTTTCTTTATGCAGAATTATGAGGACTAGAATCTTAACTTTATTTTAAGGGGAAGGGCCATAAGCTCATAGGAAGAGAGCACATGTTCCACATGCAGATGGTCTTAGGCTCAATCCCTGGCTACTCCAGGTAGAGCTGGGAATGTCCCCTGTCCTGAAACCCTGAAAAGCCACTACCAGTCAGTGTGGGCAATATTGAGCTAGATGGAACATAGATCTGAATCACTTTAAGCAGCTTCCTATGTCTCGCTTACAAAAAGGAAAAATTGTGGGTGGTACTCAGTATAAAAAAGGTAAAGGTACTCAGTATAGTCCTACCCTGAATAGACTCCCACACCCCCAGCCAGCATAGCTGCAGATGATGGGAATCGTAGTCCAGGGACATTAGGAGGGCCATAAGCTCTCCACCTCGTTCATTATTTATATTTGTGTAGCTCAGTGTAGATGGGGAGACATTTGACTCAGTTTGTATTCAAAGGCAAATCTATCAAATCTGCACTTTCCAAAACAATACGAGAACTGAAACGCAGCTAAACTCCGAAGTCCACATTTTTCCAAATTTTGCAATGCAGCTCTCCAAACATCCAAAGTCTTTTTAAAAATGCTGTATATCTAGGGAAATTGCTTGCAAAAATGTGTACATTAGTCAAAACTTCATATAGTATGTGTTTGTTAGGAGAAAGTTGCAAAGTCACGGTGATGAATCTTTAAAGAAGATGAACAAACTTTTTTTAAAACAACAACAACTAACAAATTGCTGCAGATATGTAAAGTGCTGAATTTAAGACCGGAACAAATAAGAAACCGAGAGAACCGAAATGGAGAACCGAAATTTCCATTTGTAGCGGTAGAGAGCACCTGATTTGCATTGAGAAAAATCCCAGGTTCGATCCGTGGCATCTCTGGATAAGGTTGGGAGGGATTCCTGTCTCCTGTCTGAAATGCCGTAGAGTCACTGTCAGTCAGTGTGGACAACACTGAGCTAGAGGGACTCGTGGTCTGACTCGGTAGAAGGCTGCTTCCTGAACCCCTCCTTTCTTCAACAGGACTCATATGTACAGTTCCCATTCCTGGCACCAACCACACCCAGACCTGCTTTTTCCCAACAAGCTGGCATTTGGAATAGTCAGATGATGAGAGTACACCCAAAGGAGAAGAAAAAGCCACCATCGATGAAGCTGCCTCACTGCTACAGCTTACAAAAGCAAATAAGCACAGCTAGAACAGACTGTCCGCCAGGCCAAGCCAAAGTACTGACCGGGTTGCTGAGGTTGCTCGCGGGAGGCAGCGGGAGGCTGCAAGGCTCAGGGCGGCGCTTCCCGTTGATCCATAGCGCGAGGAGGGCAAGGATGCGAGGGAGCCTGGGTTCCTTAGCCACACTCATCGTCCCACCCTGGCGAGAGCGGCACATCTCTCATGACAAGGTCCCCAAGGTCCCCTAAGGGAGCATGACTGGTGGCTGCAGGCAGACCATCAGCTGGGGTGCACTCTGGGTCTCACAGGGGACCAGCTGCTGATACATGTACCCAAAGCCAAGCCAAGCGGAAGCAGGGAGGTAGGGCTGCCTTAAGAAGCAAAGCAGGTTAAAAACAGCACTTCTGGCCCTCCCTCAAACCAAAACACTTGTGGTTAGTTCACTTTAAACACCTTCAAGCTTCTTTCATGTTCCAGTTTCACTTTTTCTGTTCAAATGGAAGCCTCTGCCCTTAATTCTTTTGGCAGGGGGCGTGGGGAGCCTTTTTTCATCACGAGGACCATATTATTTCATGAACAGACTTCTGGGGGCTGCATGGTGATGGCAGGTGGGGCCGGAGGCAGAAGTAGGTGGGACAATGGATAGGAATCTGACCTTTATCAGTAGGCTACAGTCTAGGCAGGGAAAGGTCAGGTTGTTTTTCTCTGTATGTGTGTAGCTATATTTGCATGTGTTTATCCATATCTATTCATTTCACAAAAAATATTTGCCACTTGGTTCTCAAAAAACACTCAAGGTAGTTTACAAAAGAGTAAAACAATGAAAATTATCAATAAAAAGAGTAAAAAAACAACTTTTTAAAACAATATAATAATAGTCAAAATCAGCAATCAGCTGAAACCAGTTTTTAAACACACCTCAACATTCAACTTACCTGGATAGGCCTTCCTAAATGAAAAATATTTTTAGCAGGCACCTGCCTGATGTCAGTAGGCAGGAAATTCCAGTGTGTAGGTGCTCCCACACTAAAATATCAATTTCTTACAATGTGGAACAAGTTTTATGTGGCACCTGTAACATATTACATATACACACCTTATCAAGTCATTAGCCCGTAATACTGAAGTGAATATAATTTAAAAATCCACTTTCCCTCTTTTGTTTTTTCTAAGCGCATGAAAATAATTTTACAAATAATAAAAGCCAAAATAAATTGTTCACTAAAATCTCAGTTTTGGTCCACATCAAAAAATTTCAAGGGCTAAATCCATATTTGTAATACTGTAATATCAAGATGCAGAACTGTAGAACAGCCCCAATTGCTGGTTTTTGCTTCCTGCTTCATTCATGAAAATGGAAATATGAATTGTTCGTAACAGGCAGCTGATGTTCGCTGTAACCCTTCAGTCTGGATGTTAACTGTAGCCCTTCACTCTGCAAGAGACTGAAAAGTCCACCATCTTTGATTTTGGGGATTGGGTCACGTTGGTGAATTTGTTGGTATGTGATTAACAATGCTGCCGTATCTTCCCTGCTTAGACAACCTATTTCCACCCTTCCAAACTTCGGTTCACGCAGAGTTAAAAGCATAAAGACAGTATGACCTCAAAAGGAAAGAATGAGAAAGACAGCTTACATTAACTCAACTCAAGTCTAGTACAGAAATAATCATCCCATCTCTCACTATCTGCTTGTGAAGTAAGGTGAGAACACAAATTAAGACATCTCTTCCAAACAGCTGTTCCGCAAGCATGCGATTTTTACCTTATCTGATGTGTTCACATTGTCTTTCTCTATCCAAGTGGTGTTCCGTTTTGCCTGCAAAACAAAATGAGAAAATAGTGTCTGAGCAGGAGGTCTATGGAACCTGAAACAACAGCAACACTTTCTAAAAATGTTCATCTGAAGCATGGATATCAAATTGTGGACATAGCCAAATTGCCGCTGTCCCTCTAAAGCAGCCTTTCTCAACCTTGGGTCCCCAGGTGTTTTTGGCCTACAACTCCCATCATCCCTGACCACTGGTCCTGTGAGGTAGGGATCATGGGAGTTGTAGGCCAAAAACATCTGGGGACCCAAGGTTGAGAAACACTGCTCTAAAGTGTCAAAAGTACAGCACAAACAAAAGGTTGTGACTTCCACGCACTTCAACACAGAATACAATTATCTATTGAACCTTAGGTTTCAATTTTTCCTGGTAAAATTCCCAGTTCATATTGATATATGGTAATAGTAGCAGCAGCATTGGCAGCAGCAAGAGAATGGAAGAAAGAAGGTGAATCTTTCTTTGACATTTTCTTCTTTGTGACAAAATCTTTGTGAATCATGGAAGCAGCAGGCAGCGAGCAATGCTGATATGCCACAAGAAAGTTTTACATACATATTTGTGTGACACAGCAGAATTTGGATACTTCTTGGCATTGGGTAGGGGTCAACAGGTTTATATGCTCTTTACAGAATAGTGGCGGACAAGTCATGGAGTAATTCCTTAGTGACCAATGTAAGTTTCTTTACATTTGAACTCCATTTAACAATAAATTATTCGTCTGTTAACTGGCATGATTAACTCTACAAAAATAATCAACAAGAATGCTACAGGTAGCTTAAATGCCTTCATTGTGTTTTTAAAAGATGTGACCAATGTAACAGTTTTGCAACCTCAAGAATTCATTTGGAACTTGGATGGGTAACATTTTCTGACCAACACAACATGCTCAACCAGCGTAAGTTCCATTGTCCTAATCTCATCCGATTTTGTTCCTAACATACAATTTCTTGTCAGTTCACCAAATGAGAAAGCAAAACTATCAATACAATAAAAGGTCATTAATCCATTCTCTGTTTTCTTTGAACTTTAGAAAAACTTTGGAAAAAATTATCAACCAAGTAAAACAACTACAATCATGAAACAAGTGTAAAAACCAATCCAAAACAGTTTCATATATGAAACAATCAAAAACACTTCCAGGAATAAAAACAGTACAGTAGTAACATTTCAGCCCAATTTCACTTTTAAAAAACAGTTAAAATAGTTCCAATGCAAATTCAGACTGGGATAATGATTTCCATTTAAAAAAATTATGCATGGCATGGAGAAAGTGGACACTGAAAAGTTATGAAAGAGGGAGAACAACATGAGAACCCGTGGGCATCCAATGAAGCTGAATGTTGCAAGAACAAATAACCTGCCCTTTAAGGCTGGTGGGACAGAAGGCAGTCAGCCTGACAGTAGCTGGAAGAGCCAGAACCAATGACAAGCAGAACCTATTCATTCTAGTTTTGCCCCTACGTACAGTGGTACCTCAGGTTACAGATGCTTCAGGTTACAGACGCTTCAGGATACAGACTCCGCTAACCCAGAAATAGTACCTCGGGTTAAGAACTTTGCTTCAGGATGAGAATAGAAATCGTGCTGCAGTGGCACCGCGGCAGCGGGAGGCCACATTAGCTAAAGTGGTACCTCAGGTTAAGAACAGTTTCAGGTTAAGAACAGACCTCCAGAACGAATTAAGTTCTTAACCAGAGGTACCACTGTACTGAGTTCTACAAGGGGAAACACTGAGACTAAGGAGGAGGAAGCTAAGCACCCCCCAAACTGGATGCATGTAAGAAGGCAAACAGGTGAGGGCTGGCATGGGCAGAATGAGGTTGGCAGGGCACTGCTGCCAATGGAGTAAGGATGTGAATCTTTCATCTTCCTGACTCATTTTAACAAATGGTAGGGCCGGCCCAGACAGCAACAGATCCAGTGCCAGCCAGTAAGCTTCCTGGCTGAAAAGGGATTCGAACTCCTCACCTCCCTAGTCTCAACCCAACCACTCCACCAGACTGGCCCTGTGTAACTCCAAAGTACCATGTGCATTGATGGCATAATAAACAAATTAAAAAAAATAATGATGGTGAGTGGAGTAATTATTATAATGTTGCATATAGGTAAAAGGCCTCTGCCCGTTGGCATTTAAAGGACACCTGTCTTTCACCTGCATAGTGCGAGGAAGGGGGGGACATTTAAATGTGCAGAGATGAGGATAAGCTCTTTAACAAATTTTAAAAACAAACACAAAAACACAGCAGAGGAAATGAACCAAATAAATGTTCAAACCGCAAGCCTCCTGCAAGCAGGACTCTCTACATGAACCGTAAAGAGTCCCTTGCAAAAGCTGTTCTTACTTCCACTTATCTCAATCTGCAGCAAAGTCTCTACAGCTGGCAGGAAGAAGAGGGAACCATTTCCGGAACAATTGGGTTTCTCTGAGCCCAGGCTGAAAAGAGAAGCCGCAAACTTGTAACCAGGAAGTATCTGACCATTTAAAATCTGAAGAAGAAAGGGCAAACACTAATCCAGTGCTGGTGCTGCTATCCTCACGCAGCGTGGAGCCCATCCAAGAAGGGTATCCGTGGTGAGGTGCACAAACTGCCTCTTGCAGGTTTAAAGGGGTATCTTGCTGAAAATGCATTGCTCAACAGCTCCCCGCACTCCAATTTCTAAGACTAGGATAATAATGTAGCGCTGACTGAGGAGAGTCAGGTTCTAATTCCCACTCAGTCATGAAGGCTCTCACTTGCTATCTACTTCACAGGGTTGTTGTGATGAGCAAGCCCAAATAATGAGTTCCTCTGTCGTAACCATAATAACCCTTGATCTAAAGCTTTGCCTCTGTTAGGAAAACCTGGGTGTAGTTTGAATCCAAAGGGATTCTAGTGAAAAAAAGGGATAAACAACAGCAACCACAAGGCCAAAGTCGGGCCTTAGCCAAGTAGTTGCTGAATGGTACCAACCAAGGCTAGATCCAATGAAAATCCACACATGCATTGTCCGCCAAAGCATGCAAACTGTGCAGCACTCCGAATCCTGCTAACTTCCCCCTCTCCACAGGCAGAATTTTCCCTCTATACAACAACCAGGCAAATATTTTGACAAGCACCAAGGCTGAAGCAAAAGGAGCCAGTGACAACCTCACACACAGTCAGTTGCAGTGTCTGCCAGCCAGGTGCCCATTGGATGATCTGGATAACTCCCATAAGACCCAGCTCGTGTGGCCACTCTAGCTAGGGGTGATGGGAGTTGCATATGGAGGGCACCAGGTTGGGCAAGGCTGGTTAACTGATTTGCTGTGCTTCCTCTGGCAGGCAGCAGCCCTGCTCTCAAGAAGCTTTCAGGAGATATGTATCCTGCACATCCCCCTTCCTTTAAGACAAGAAAAGGTGGGTGGGTGGGTGCATACGGGTGCGGGGGAAGCACCCGTCTTTTCTTGCCATTTCACCCGCTTCCGTATCTTGCAGGTGGTTTTGGAAACAGGATGTTCATTTGTATTCCAAGATAAAGAGGAACTAGCTTATTCACAGCTTATTTAGATGGTTTAGGTTTGGGGTTTGTTTTTTTAAGGTGGAAGGAACAGTATGGGCAAAATTCCCTGGCAACTCATTTATGAAATACTTGCTAGGCTTATCGGAAACGGGAGCCAAATTGACAGACAGAGGTAAGTGCAGTTCAATGGTACAGCACATGCTTTGTGTGATGGGGGGGGGGGAGAGTCAATCTCCGGCTTCTCCTGGTAGGGCTAAAAACCTGGAGAGTTGCTGCCAATCAGAGGCCCAGATTTGATGAAGTGAAGGGCCGCAAGGGCCGACCAAAGTTGCTGACCTTTTTTTAGGATTGAAGTTGTCGAGTTTTTTTTAAGGATTTTACCCCAGAAAATAAACTGCCACAGGGGCTCGATTAAACCGACCAGCGGGCCGGATTAGGCCCTTGAAATGGACTTTGGACATGCCCGGGGTAGACAGTACTGAACTAGAGGCAACAATGACAGCTTTGAATTGATGTTCCTCCTTCCACTGACCCCTCTAAAAGAAAAGAAAAAAGTGTACCCTGCATAAATCAAGATACATGTTATTGTTTCTTGTAAAATACTTTGTGCATCCACACCACTAAACACCTACATTTTAGTGCGATTCACTTTCACGAAGGAAAGGAATTGGCCTCAGTTTGGTGTACTCCAATCAGCAGACCCTTCCCCTCCCCCCTTGGACTGTGACAAGTGCATGGGGACCTACTTATCAGTCCCCTGGTGTCAATAGTTGATCTGTGGTGTGGAGATGGGGAGGTAAAAGATCTGGTCTGCCAGGCCAAAAAGTTTCCCCGCCCTTAACTTATCCCCTCTGTCTTCATGGTGGCGCCAGACACATGGCACCTTACCCTGCAGAATAACAGCTATAAGCAGGCAAAGCCAGGTGCCATTTAAAAGTGCCAAGCCAAAACGTCAGTCAGCTGAAACACACTTCCACCTCCTGACCCTTTTAACTCTTCTTTTAAATCTGTGCAAATAGTCAAAACTTTGGGCTTTTGTTTTGTTGCCTTGGAGATACCCCCCCCCCAAAAAAACTTGTGTCCTCTAGACACTTAGGACTACAAATCCCATCAACCCCAGCAAGCACAGCTAACAGTCAGGAATGAGAGGCATTTCAACTAGATAATATTTGGAGAGCATCAGGTTGGGAAAGGCTAGCCTAGAGTTAAATGCAACTAAATCAAACTCAGAGGAGATCCACTGGAATAAATAGCCCAGAGTCTATTGATTTCAACAGATCTACTCTTGAATATGATTTAGCTCAATATCACCCAGTGTAATTACCATTAGACCAAATACAGGCTACTTAAAATGCTTTTAAGATGATTTTGTTCTGCCATTCAGAACAGTGTCCTCAATCAAGGCAACTAATGAACATTTCATTAGATTAAAACAATGTTTAAGATAGCACTATTAAAGCAGCAGCAGATACTTAAGGCAGGTAGCAAGACTGATCTATACGCCATGAAAAGCCCACAGCCCCAGCAAAAAAGAAATGCTTTTATTCAGTGCTGAGGAGAAATTAAATTTGGTGCCAGGCAAATGGGAAGGGAAGTTTCCAAAAGTCAAGGTGCCACCACAAGAAGCAGCCTAGGCAGCTGACCCTTGAGTCTGGCTACTAGACCAGTTGACACCTACAAATACCCACTTCTTCTCTCTCATTCACTCACACAAAGGTATTCCTCAGTGCCTCCATTCTAACCAAAGCGCCTGCAATCAAAGCCAAAAATATATTCAAAAATATTTTCCACTTTTTACAACAAGAGAAAGTGTAATTTTGACTGTGGAAATCAGTCTCCAGAATATATTTTTCAGACAACAACAACAAATATAATAATAATAATAATAATAATAATAATAATAATAACCACAACAATAATAATAACAATAATAAAAGGAATTAACATGGCTGAGTGGCAGAGCAAAAACACTGCATTCAGACGGGACATGTTCAATCCTGGCTGCAAAAAACATCTCATAATTTTTAAAATTAAAATTGTCCACTCAAAGCAGCTTGTAACCATTAAAATACCCAGTATAAACAAACGTCAGTATTACAAAAAACTAAAACAGATTCACAACTCCAACAACAATATTCCAAACCCCATCCAGCGGCTGGGACAACAGCAGCAACAAAAAGTACTTAGTGATGGCCAGTGGAAACGCATGAATTCATTTGAAAAGTGTGAAGTGCAGGCAAAGGTGGAAATCTTCTCCCTGCGAAAGACCCTGGACACACACTGCCACTAAGAGGAGACAACATGTAGCTAGATGGACAAAACAATGTCAGCTGGAATAAGGCAATGTCCCCCATCCCTTTAGTTTAGAGGGCCTCCCTAAAATTCTAGGCTGTCCAAAATTTAGCAGCAAACTCTACAACAATCTAGCAACAATCTCCACTTAATAGTTGCCCACAGGCCCTCAGTTCTCATCACACATCCCTGGTAATCTCTCAGGCCTTCTGCCCCCTGCTCCAAGCAGACAAACCAGCAGGGGGCCAGTTGTGTTGTAAACAGCCCAGTCCAGCCAAAACAACCACAAGGGATCATAGCACTTGCCTTGGTGCGGAAGAGAAGCCTCATCATCATCTCCGTAGCTCTAGGAAGTTGTTCTCCCATCGCCTGCTAGCCACCTTCTCTGAGCATGGACGCCAGCAGGGTTGCTCTGGGCAGCAGCACTATGTCATCTGGGCATATTTTGGAACTTTCCGCCTAGAGGAAACTGTAATTTCCCCACAGATAAACCACAGAGTGCTTCTAGCATGCAGCCCAGCTGATGAATCAGAAAGGTACTAAAAGGGCAAATGACCTCGGGTGTGATCCCTAATGTGCTTCGTAGATAGGGATAAGGCAGAAATGTGAATCTACCTAATTTGCACATTTCCAAACAATATACAGTATGTGAGCCAAAACACAGCTTTAAAATATTGGCCTATAAAATTCACACTTCTCTGCATTCAAAAAGTGCATATACTAGGGTAAATTGTGCATAAAGAATTCATATATTATTGAGAATTGCAAAGAAGGATGCACTATATAAGGGGAAATTGTAATGCAAAAAATATGTACATTTGGCAAGCTTGCATACAAAGATGTATCCATTAAGAGATGTTTGAACTGAATTGCTGATGAATTTTCATGAGGACTTTTTTTTAAAAAATGCAAAATGATGTGGAAACATGGAGAGATGATAACTCCCACACAGTACCCTGTAAGGTGTATATGTAGGAAAAGTGTGAAAGGAGGCATGTACCATTTGCAGAAAGTTACCGCCATTTTACTTTCTTGGGCTCCTTGATCACTGCAGATGGTGACAGATGGTGACAGCAGTCACGAAATTAAAAGACGCCTGCTTCTTGGGAGAAAAGCAATGACAAACCTAGACAGCATCTTAAAAAGCAGAGACATCACCTTGCCTACAAAGGTCTGTATAGTTAAAGCTATGGTTTTCCCAGTAGTGATGTATGGAAGTGAGAGCTGGACCATAAAGAAGGCTGATCGCCGAAGAATTGATGCTTTTGAATTATGGTGCTGGAGGAGACTCTTGAGAGTCCCATGGACTGCAAGAAGATCAAACCTATCCATTCTGAAGGAAATCAGCCCTGAGTGCTCACTGGAAGGACAGATCCTGAAGCTGAGGCTCCAATACTTTGGCCACCTCATGAGAAAACTCCCTGGAAAAGACCCTGATGTTGGGAAAGATGGAGGGCACTAGGAGAAGGGGACGACAGAGGACGAGATGGTTGGATAGTGTTCTCGAAGCTACCAACATGAGTTTGACCAAACTGCGGGAGGCAGTGGAAGACAGGAGTGCCTGGCGTGCTATGGTCCATGGGGTCACTAAGGGTCGGACACGACTAAACGACTAAACAACAACAACCGCCATTTTGAAGCAGCCTTCTTCGCAATAACATTATGATCAGAGACAAGTACAGGTTACATGCTTTACAGCAGAGGAAGCCAACATGGTGAGGTCCAGGTGTTGCTGCACTAGAATTCCTACTTTCTTTGACCATCGCCCAGGCTGACAATGTCACAGGTTCCCCATCCCTGCCTTACATAGAGATGAGATGGTTACATATACATATACATATACATATACATATACATATACATATGGCAGCAAACAAGGGGTGCAGAGAACTTTCCAGAGAAAGTTAAGATTTGGTCATCTTCTTGAGAATCACCCTGAAGCTGGACTTCAAACTATGCAGGGGATCTCAATTGTGTTCCAAGGAACTCTTCTGTTCTGCAAAAGCTTAGCAAGGGCTCCTTAAACGAGAAGTTAACAGCAGACACCTTGCCCACCATGGCTGAACTTCCTCCACAATATAAAGGCACTGAAGTGCTGGGTGTATTCTAGAGAACACAGAGTTCATCCATAGTGATTGCAAGGTATCTCATGCATGCATCTGCTTCGTGTGAAGATCTCAGGTTCAATACCTACCCTGTTTCCCCTTTTTTAATACGTAGTCATAAAGTAAGCCATGGCAGGGTTTTTAAGTATTTGAGAAATATAAGACATACCCCGAAAATAAGCCATACTTCCGCGCCGCGGAAACCAACCTCCACAGGCACCTCCACTCACAGAGTCACTCCATGCAGCCAGCACTGCAGGAGCGCGATCAGCTATGATGAGGCGCTCCAAGAGCTCCGCTTAACAGCTGATCGCGCTCCCGCCTTGCTGGCTGCATCCCCGCGCTCTGCCTTCTCGTCCACCGCCATCCCTGCCACTTCCGTGCTTGCCGCCACTGCTGGGCTCACTGCTTCTTCCTTGCCTGGCCTGGCCAAGGAGCTTGGAGCGCCCTGCAGCGGCGGGCGGAGCGCATGAGCCAGCGGCCTCTGCCTGGCCCGGCCAAAGACGCCTGCCACCCCGCCACCCGGAACTGGGGGCTGCTGCAGCGCCGAGCACTCAAGACAGCCCAGCAGTGCCCTGAGCCAGCGCCCTGAACCGTAAAAACCGTACCGGTAATAAAAAAATAAGACATCCCACCGAAAGTAAGCCACCCTGTGTTTTTTGAGGGGGGAAAAGTTATAAGACGGTGTCTTAAAAAGGGGGAAACACGGTAGTACCTTCTGTTAGAAGGATCAGTAAGCAGGTGGCAGGAATCCTTTGCCCGATAGCTCGGAAAGCCACTGTCAGTGAGTGTTGAAGCATAGTGGGCTAGATGAATAAGTAATTCTGATCTGGTGCAAGGCAGTTATTAGGATCCCTTGAAAAGGCCTGTATGGGGCCACATGGGACTTCATATGCACTCTAAGTCCAAGAATCCTTTACTGTACTGTATAAGCATGAACAGAAGTCCGTCAAGGGGAAGAGGATTCCTTCAAGGTACAGACAACCACAGGTCCCTTACTTTCTTCCAGCCTAAGCTACCTCACAAGCTTGTTGTGAAGGTTACACTCAGGACAAATGCTTACCTCACTGAGCTTCTAGGAGGCAGGGTGGGATCCAAGTGCAGTATGCCCATCATGAATTTGAAAGCAGTTGGAGTGAACCCGTGGCCCTCCAGATGTTGCTTAGCTAAAACTCTCATCATCCCTGACCACTGGCCATGCTGGCTGCGACATGGAGCCCAGCAAATCCCTGCCCTAATGGGGAATCTCATACCCTCCAACTTTTCTCCAATGAATATAGGGGCATCATATACCATAATAATAATATTACTATTTATACCCCAACCATCTGACTGGGTTGCCCCAGCCACTCTGGGCGGCTTCTGATATATATAAAAACGTAATAAAACATTAAACATTAGGGAAAATTCCCTATTTAGTTACAGGTAGGTAGCCGTGTTGGTCTGACGTAGTTGAAACAAAATAAAAAAAATCCTTCCAGTAGCACCTTAGAGACCAACTAAGTTTGTCATTGGTATGAGTTTTCGTGTGCATGGTATGAGGTATCTGAAGAAGTGTGCATGCACATGAAAGCTCATACCAATGACAAACTTAGTTGGTCTCTAAGGTGCTACTGGAAGGATTTTTAAAATTTTGTTTCCCTATTTAGGGCTACCATCAGATGGCTCAGGGGTTGGATAATTCCATACCCTCCAGCATTTCTGATAAAAATAGGGACGTCGTAAGGAAAAGCGGGACATTTCAGGATCAAATCAGAAACCAGGACAGCTTCTGTAAAAGTGGAACTGTCCCTGGGAAATAGGAACACTTGGAGGGTCTATAATCTGTTGAGGGCAGGGGCCGTGTGCTGGTGCTGGGCAGAGCCAGAAAGGATGATGGGTGGAACTAGAGGCAGGGGAAGTGTTGTGGATTAACAAATTGGGAAGAAAGGTCACCCTGACTTTCATTTTCACTGTGGCTACAACAGAGCAGAATTCCAAAATCTAGGCAGACCTGCACAGGAGTAGGAATGGAAGATGTATTTTTTAAGTTTGCTTTAAATGGCAAAACTTACCTAATTTGCACTTGTCAAAACAATATGCAAACCAAAACACAGCCATCCTTTGAAATTTTTCATTCTCCCCCCCTTTATGTTCTGGACTCCCACTTGAGTGCTTTTTTGTATGTGAATTTTATTTATAGGTTTTCTTTTCCAAAAGAAAAGAATTGTTGTATAGGAATGGAAATTGACATGAGTGTATAACAGAAAATCCCACTTGAGTGCTTTGACTGCAGTTGCTTTGCTACTGCTTACTGATAAACTCTCTGCAGTAATACAATACCAGCATGGAAAAAGAATTTTGGCTTCAGCCCTAGACAGCCCAGATGCCCAACTGCTTCTCTGCAAGCTACAAACACTGTCCAAATTCACTCTCCTCTCCCTCCCCCACACCTTTGCAGGTTGTGTAAAATAGCTCTTGTGCTACCTTAGCAGCTGCCAGGCTAACACACACATGCACCAGTTGGTTGGGAGATATTCTGATCTCCCAGCAGAGTTGTGGATCTGCAGAGAGAGAGAGAGAGAGGCAAGCCAGCCATTCTCCTGTACAGAAATCAAATGCATCCTGTAGAAGGTGGCTAAATCAGTATTGGTTACAACCAGAGCACGGATCAGAATTTCATAAACAGGAAGCTGCCGGTGTGATAAAAGCTGCTCCAAAACAGCAGCTGTCTCTTGCACTATGCACTAGAAGTGGGCTTCTGGCCTCACTCTGAAGGCTATGTATAAAAAGCCTGCACGTGCAGATCATAACACACACAAATAATAGAATCAAATAAATGTTGGTCTCATTGTGGTGTTAACCCAAATGGAGTGCCTCCTTCCATACCAACATGCTCACATTTGCTGAGGCCTCTTAGGGCTTCCTTGACATCTAGAAACCACAGAATGACACCACAGGATCCTGGTTATGGAATGCCCTCCCCAAGGAGATTCCCCTGGCACCCATATTCAGGCTAGAATATAATATAATATTGTATTCTCCAGGGTGTTTTAAACAAATGAAGCTGCCTTATGTCAGACTCAGACCATAACTTCATGTACCTAAAAACTTTAGCGAGCAAAGCATGTACTTTGTCATTGAGCTATAGTCCTTCCCCACAAAATGCCTGCAAAATGTCTGCACAGGACAGACAAGGTCAGACCTTTGGGTCCATCTAGCTCAGTACTGTCTGCACTAACTGGCAGCAGCAATCAAGTGTTTCAGATGGAAGACTTTGCAGCCCTACCCACAGATGCTAGGGACTGAACCAGGAACCTTTTGCCTGCCCCCTTCACTCACTCTCCAACAACTCTTCTTTTTTAGCATCCTGTCCAGTGGGCTGCTTGGGGAGAAACAGGTGGCTCTGGCCAGGGGCCCAGGCTCCTCACATGAAAATTAGGCCAAGGGCCACGGGCAGTCTTTGAGCCAGAGCCCCATCCCCCACTGCTGTTTTGTAACATGGATGGCAAAGTATGGCATTCCCAGTACAGTATGGAGAATGTAAGCCTTGCTGTGGATAGTCAGAGATGCACTTCCACCTTCTGATGTGTGCACTGAGGCTACCTCCTCCTAGGTTCTGGGAAGAGGTTGGCCACTACAGCCTCAATATGTGGCTATGCCAAACACTGATGTGTAGAGATATACATGTGTGTGCATGCACGCACATGTAGGGAAACCACAAGAGCCAAACATGCACAGTTACTCCAGGCACACCCTACTGTTCCCTACACAGGCATTTTTTATGGCTCACAACCCTGGAAAATGAATAGCATGAAGCTGTACCCAGAGCTGCATTCAGAGTTATAGCCATTAAAACGTGGGGAGCGAGCAAAAATGTGACATCTCATTTGTAAACGATTTGGACAATTATCATTTCATATTTAGGGGACGGATGGGCAAGGCAAGTCTCCAGACAATATGAAACTGCTCAGTGAGACAGAATTACTGCTGTATTGTGAGGGGGTCAATAAAAGTTTGAAGGAGAACTTAAGAAGTTGTGAGAAGATGCTTACATGCAGAGGACACACACATCTGGCTCCCTTGCGTGCTTTGATACACTTTTACTGTGTACATAAGCAAGTTCTGCATGCACAGACTTGTGCTGACACCCTCTTTTCTTCTGGAAAATGATAAGAGCTGTGTTTAGGCGCAACCAGCACACTTGGCACAGTTCGTAGCAGTAGCTTTCAAACTTTCAGCCTTCAGGGAACACTGTCAGTTATTGCAACACACTGGGGTTCCTCAGAAGAGGGCTCAGAGCACTGAAGCACAAATAGTTCTTTGGCCAAAATTTCCTTGTACCCTCAAAACAAGTCTCTGGCATCAGAGCACTGCAGAGGAAGATCAGCAAAGATAAACAAGTTCTCTTTCAGAGAATGTTGCCCGCTGTTATTTAAACATTTTGACCGAAGAGGAAACGGTTGATAAGACACCAAGAAATCTCAAGGTTCCCCGGAACAGTTTTTTAAAATCAGTAGGCTGAAAGAATAATGGGGGGGGGGGGAAACCACCCAAGGAAATAACCCAAAGAAGGTGGGGTGGTGGCAAAAACCAGGATAGATAGCCAGTTTGGGAGATGCCTTAGAAAACTGTGTTGAAGAATCTGAATTTAAAAATTAGCCTCAGATTCTCACACCCTCTGCGCATTTAAAGCCTTTTATTTCTATTTTTGCAGAAGTGTGTGTTAGTAGAACCTAGATTTCTTTCTTTCTTTCTCTTTCATTCTTTCTTTTCAAACTACAAAAGAAATCAGAGATTGAAGTACCCTACTTATGCCTAATTTATTTTGTATTGCATGTACAAGTAAATATTTAAACACCTGCCATGATTACTTACCTAATTGCTTATTAATAAGGAAAGGTGTAGAAAATTATTGCAACTGGGCGGCTTTTTGGCCCGGTGGGCAACATCATTCTCTCTTCACCCCTGTGGCAGGTCAGCTTTGACAGGTGGGTGGGACCATCTACTAGGGAAGGGCGATATCAGCTTTTCAACATGGCGGTGTATCACATGGCGGTTTGGTGATATACCGCGATGTTGAAAAAACAAGACGCTGAGGCAGTTTCACCCAGGCGTTTGCGGGCTGGGACAAGGCAACTTGTTTGCGCAGCTCAGCTGGGGATTGGGAAGGTTCCCCCTCTCCAGCTGATACAGCCCCCAGTGCTCTCCCCGCTTGCCCATGAGCAGGCAGAGGATCTTGGACTCCTTTACCTGCTCACTGCGGGGAGCATCAGGTATGGGGCAGGTGACATGTTTCATTAAAGAAGTCTGAGGGCCAGACCTCTTCCCCACCTCTTCTTACACTAACACTGGTTGGACAACAAGAGATACAAAATGAGCAAGACAATCTCTTAATCTCAAATTCTTTCAGCAGGGATGAGGAGTGGAGGCTCTGTAGATGCAGCTGGATGGGGCTGATGTGGTTGGGAGTCCAAGAACAGCTGGAGGGCCACAGCTTCCCCATCTCTGCCTTAGATGAGCCAAAACTCTGGCCATGAACAGGTTGGGTGGGTGTGGAGAGGGTTTGAATTGTTCTGCCCAACAGTAAAGCCACCCTACAGACAACCACACAACACAGGTTCACAAATGAACAAAAGGTGGTTATTTATGTCTCAATCTCTCATTACAAGGAAGATAAAGTTGTCACAGGAAGGAAACCCTCTTCCGGAAGGTGTGAAGTCCAGGAGGCTGCAAATAGACACTGCCAGTTGCTAAAGAGGAATCTGACAGTGTGTGGATGCCTCATAAAAATGAGAAAATCAATTTAGGGGTGGAAGTTGCCGACCCGAGCTAAGGGAAAGCAGGGCTCTGGAACGCCAGGATACGTTCCATGGAAGTGCACTGGGTCTTTCGCCTTGAACCTCAAGTTAACTGACAAAGGCAGGAATTTTACAAAGACACATTAAATTTGTCCCTTCCTCCTCCTAAATTTGGCTGATAACTTCCATGATCCATAGTAACACACAAGCAGAAGCTGGACCATTAGGGCAAATGGGGCACTGTTCTATCCACTGCGTGCCTACTTACAACCAGTCCGCGGGTGGCTCTGCCAGTCATTGCCTCTGGCTCCAGCAAGTGCTTGTCTCCCTGCAAGCTAATGTGCTCATGTCCTATGGGAATCCTGTAGGCGGGACATGAGCATATTAGCATGCTTCCTGCTGGTGCTCCCCAGCCATTTCTGTTCAGAGGTAGGCTGCCTCCGACGCTGGAGGTA
Source organism: Zootoca vivipara (assembly GCF_965207765.1). NCBI lineage: Eukaryota > Metazoa > Chordata > Lepidosauria > Squamata > Lacertidae > Zootoca > Zootoca vivipara. Next base: position 61,529,003 of record NC_142589.1, on the reverse strand, counting down.
GGACATAGGCATAATGACTAGTCACCATGATAGTCTTATCTTTCATGAAATTATCTAAACCCTGCTAAAAGCCAACCAAGCTGGTGGCCATTACTACATCTCACGTGAGCAAATCCCACAGCTTAATTTTCTGCTGTATGACATAGGAATGGGGTTTGTAAGTCCTACCCATCCCCCCGCCACAGGAGACAAATCCAGTAAGTTAAGGGATGGTAAAGCCACAAAACAGAGTTTCAGGTTAGCAAATAACTGCAGCAGGAAATAAGAACGCCCTCTGCCCCAACCACACTCTTGCTCTTGTGTTTCATTTTAAACATTTAGATTCCAGACTCCTTCACATTCCACACCTCTGATGTATTTCTAGGGTGTGCAAAAAAAGAAAAGAAAAGAAGAAAGGTCAGAAACCTCAACCAGCTTCATTATATATGCAACAGAATAAGGTGGCAGAAGAGACTGTACTACTTCACACTGTAGTGGGATGGTCATATTTGCACATGCTCCCCTTTAAGCAGAAATTCATCCCAGCTCTTTTCCTCCCTATTGTGCTGCTTTTCTATTTTCAGTAAAGCTTTGTTTGTTTTGTTTTTAAAGAAAGAGCATTCACAGGAACCCACCATAGAAGCTACAAGCTGAAGTGGCGCAGCCCATTCTATCACCTCAGTCCTACCTCATTCTCCTGCATCTACAGCTCAGGGCAGTGTCTGTACTTGCTGGTAGGATTAAGCAAAGTACTTTTGTGGTTTAATATGGAATGAATTTTAAGGGTTGTAAAATTCCTTGTGCCTCTTCCAACAAGAGACACATAATTTGCATTTGCACTTCCCATTTGCTGGGACTGACTCTGGCACTTTTGGGCGCTAAGAGTTACAAACGCAGTGCTCAGGTACTTTCTGCTAGGAGAGCCGACAGGAAGCAGCAGCATCTTGCCCATGGGGCTGCCCTACTGAATCATGGGGGCCACATATCGGAGGCAAAACACCTGCTGTTCATATAGGAAGCCTGAAGTTCAATCCCCAACACAGAAAGATGAGGTAAGCAGGTTCTAGGAAAGACCCTTTGCCTGAGACCCTGAGGAGTCACTGCCAATCAATGTAGACAATATGGACAAATGGTCTGAAGTGGTATTTGGCAGATTCCTATATTTCCAAGCAATGCTCAAAAACTGTCAAGGACAGATGCTTTCCTATGCCTAGAAACATGAGTTTGAATTCAGATCAGGGCTGGGGGGAGACTTTTGGTCCTCCAGATGTTGTTGGACACAGCTCCCATCATGCCCAATGACTGGCCATGCTGGCTGGGGTTGATGGGAGCTGGAGCCCAATGAAATCCGGAGGGCCACAAGTTCCCCACTTGTGAGGGACGGCTTCTCTGTAGGTTAGGATCCCAGCAAACAACAAACAAATTCCCCGTGTGCTTTCCACGCAAGTTGTACTAACTGCACAAGCCTCAAGGGGGCATGATAACTCTGTGGAACAAAGGCAGGTTGGGGGCGGGGGGGCCGGATAGGCTTTCCAATGCCAGTCCCAACAGTCCTCCATTATTCTCTGTTTAAACAGCCATGGGTGTTTGACGTTGAAAGGACAGAAGCCAGAGACGACAGCAGCAGCGGCGGCAAGAAAAGGAGTGATCTGACACTCACAGGAAGCACAAAAGAGATAGGTTGACTAAGTCAGCTTCGTGCAAAGAGTGTGGATTTTAGGAGCAGTTAACATGGTCTACACTGCACTCCCCAAAAAGATGGTATTTCATTTTGGTTACACAATATGCTTGAACTGGTGCCCATTACAGTCTTGCAGAGGCCACCCCAACACCAGAGGAAAAACTGGGTGGTACCATCAATGCTCCAACAATATCCTGAAGGAGCGCCTCCACCCCCATTGTTCTGCCCGGACACTGAGGTCCAGCTCAGAGGGCCTTCTGGCAGTTCCCTCACTGTGAGAAGCAAAACTACAGGGAACCAGGCAGAGGGCCTTCTCGGTAGTGGCACCCGCCCTATGAAATGCCCTCCCATCAGAGGTCAAAGAGATAAACAACTACCTGACATTTAGAAAACATCTGAAGGCAGCCCTGTTTAGGGAAGTTTTTAATGTGTGACATTTTAATGTATTTTAATCCTTGTTGGAAGCTGCCCAGAGTGGCTGGGGAAACCCAGCCGGATGGGCAGGGTAAAAATAATAAATTATTAATTATTATATCAATCCCAAACAAATGCATTTGAACCTTTACTTGTCTTTTTCTTTTCTCTCTCGTTTTTTTTGCACAGTTGCACTTCAGTGCAAGAATTAAAAGCTGACAAAAGAGGTAGCTGTTGAAAAAAGAAGGGGGGGGAGGGACTGTACCGCAGAACATATGATAGGAGAGGTGCCAGAGACCAATGCAGGTAAACACTCTGTTCATGGACAGGAAATGGAAGTGGGCTGAACTGAACCTCCCGCTTCCTTTAAGCAGTTGTGGTCAACCTCAAGACTGGGGGGCCAAATGCAGCCTCCAGCTCTTTCTGTCCAGCCTTAGTAGTCTCCCCAGGCAACACCCCTCACTGGTCCACTCCTGAGTGCTTTTGCTTGGTTGGAATGTGTCCTTGAACTGTGATAATGCTTTGTTTTCCAGGATGGAGGGAAAAAAGTGTATTTGTCCATGTGCAAGGGAGAGAGACAGAGACAGAGAGAAGGACTAGAAACGGTTCCCTTTCGCATGGCAGGAGTGTAGCCGATTCTACAATAGGGGTAGGAGACACCCCTATTGCTCCCCCCAGTTCTGCGTCTGGTGCTGCCCTCAGGCAGAAAAATGTACCCTACCTCTGCTTTTTAACTTTTAACAAGAGCCCTATGAATTCTGGACAAGTAAAAAGCAGAGCAGCAGCCAGAAAATGCTGGACATGCAATAGAAAATGCTGGACATGCAATGCAGAACGGAGTGAATTAGGCTTTGCCAGCCCAGTCAGTTGTGCAAAAAGCTGACATTAATTGCCCTTAAATATACCACAAAGCAGGTGGGTTTTTTTTTTTTTAATGATTGCCCTTCCACCCATGTTTTTAGCCATTCTTGTTTTATCTGTAAGTTGCCTTGAGCCCTATCAGGGGAAAAGGTGTGGTATAAATCAGTTAATACCTACAGTACTAAGAATAATCTTAAGAGACAGAAGGACTAAACACAGGAAAAACCAGAATGCAACAACTGGACAGCAATGTCACCAGGATTTTCCTCTTTTTTTGCTAGTTAACAGATGGTGTACTGTATGTTAGAAAATAGCAGATGTAGAAGCGCTCAAAGATCTTCAAAGGTGTTTTGATGCCGGAGGGAGGAAGCCCGAGTGGTTAAAACATTTAATAAGCTAAATAATTGACAATTTGCAGCCCTAATGATAACTCCCAAAACTGCTGCCTGAGGAAAGCTATGTATGCCAACCCCAATGAAACAAAAGCTGTAAGGGAAAAATAAAAAGGAGTACCGCTGCCGCAGTCTCTCCCAGTGAGGTCACTGAAACAGCCAAGGTACAGTACCTGCTTTAAAACAAAGCCCTGCCTGTTTCTCCATCCGTGACCAGAAGTATTCTCCAAGCCCAACCTAGAGCCACAGCAGCATCCTATTTCAGATAGAGGCCTGTCAGGCATGTACAATGCAAGACTGAGACTCTTTATTTTCTCCCCAAGGAACTGAAATATACCATTAGGAATATCCCACTGACTATATAACGATTTAAGTGATGGGCAGCCCTCTTGAATCCTGGAGTAATTCACCTGCATGAATCAGGTTGCTGCTGCTGCTGCTATTATTATTATTATTAGGTTGTATTCAACATTACTTATATTCAGATTAAACCCACTGAAATGAATGGGTATGACTGGTGTACATCAATTAATTTCAGTCAGTCTACTCTGGGTAGAACTTAGTTGGAGACAACCTATTATTATTAATTACGGTAGTAGATTTCTACAAGCATTTTAAAATACAATATTAAATCGTTAAAGCAACTGACACTTAAGAGAACAGGGTGGGTCCAAAATATGTATCTCGAAGGTCAGGGTAAAAGGGTGATTTTCAGAATACAGTACAACAAAAAGTACACAGTGAAGGTGCCAGATGCACCTCTGTGGGCATGAAATTACATAGCTGAGGGGTTTTCACAGAGAAAGTTCTCGTTCCAAAGAAAGAAGCAGGAAGGATAAATATTTCACTAAAAAGCATTATCCAAGAGTTTTTGTTTGCAGAGGACAACAGGAAGGATAGGCTATCTTTAATAATAATAATAAATAATAAATTTTTATTTATACCCCGCCCTCCCCAGTCAAAACCGGACTCAGGGCGGCTAACACCAATAAAATTACAATAAGACATTAAAAAAGAAAACAATTATTTAAAATACAGATTAAAATACAATATTAAAATTTAAAATGCAGCCTCATTTTAAGTAGTCCATAAATCCAAACCACGAGGGAGGAAAACACAGGGGTCAGACTGAATCCAACCCAAAGGCCACACGGATCAGCTCTGTCTTGCAAGCCCTGCGGAAAAATGACAAATCCCGCAGTCCCTGGTCTCCTGTGAAAGAGCATTCCACCAAGTTGGGGCCAATACTGAAAAGGCCCTGGCCCTAGTAGAGGCCAATCTAGCCACCTTATGGCTCGGGATCTCCAAAATATTGTTTGTGGACCTTAAGGTCCTCCGCGGGGCATACCAGGAGAGGCAGTCCCGTAGGTACGAGGGTCCCAAGCCGCATGGGGCTTTAAATGTCAAAACCAGCACCTTAAACCTGATCCTGTATTCCACCGGGAGCCAGTGCAACTGGTAAAGCACTGGATGAATGTGATCCCGTGGCCGGGACCCCGTTAGGAGCCTCGCCGCGGCATTCTGCACCCGCTGGAGTTTCTGGGTCAGCTTCAAGGGCAGCCCCGCATAGAGCGAGTTACAATAATCAAGCCTGGAGGTGACAGTCGCATGGATCACTGGCCAGATCAGGGCGAGAGAGGTAAGGGACCAACTGCTTGATACGGCGGAGATGGAAAAATGCCACCTTAGCTGTGGCTGCAACCTGCACCTCCATAGAAAGGGAGGCGTCGAAGGTTACACCCAAACTCTTGACAGAAGGCGCTGGCACTAATTGAGCCCCTGCAAGAAATGGGAGTTGGCCCCACAAACCCATGTCGTCCAGACCCAGCCAGAGAACCTCTGTCTTTGAAGGATTTAGCTTCAACCAGCTCCCACGTAGCCATCCAGCCACAGCTTCCAAGCACTTGGTCAGTGTGTCCGGGGCCAAGGCAGGGTGGCCATCCATCAACAGATAGATCTGGGTGTCATCAGCATATTGATGACAACCCAGCCCAAATCTCCAGACAATCTGGGCAAGGGGGTGCATAAAGATATTAAAAAGCATCGGGGAAAGGATTGCGCCTTGCGGGACTCCACACACCAAGGAGTGCCGCAGCGACAACTCCCTCCCTAGCGCCACCCTCTGTCCCCGACCTAAGATAAAGGAGCGCAGCCATTGTTGGACTGTGCCCTGAATCCCGTCAGCAAGGCGGTGGTCTAAAAGTTCGTGATCAACCATATTGAAAGCTGCTGACAAATCTAAAAGAATCAGCTGTCCCAACCCACCTCGATCCAGCTGTCTACGGAGATAATCTGTTAAGGCGACCAGAGCCGTCTCGGTCCCATGACCAGGGCAAAAGCCGGACTGAAATGGATCCTTAGGCTTATGGGGGACACTTTGCTTTTTAAAACTAGAATTCCCAGTGTTCCACTGATGTGTTTTTAAACAGATACCGTGTTTCTCCGAAAATAAGCCATACCCCCAAAATAAGCCACACCCCGAAAATAAGCCATAACCCAAAAAATAAGCTATACCCCGAAAATAAGCCATAGTTTAACCTTGTAGGTTAAACTGTACCATACTTAATAAAAAAATAAGACATCCCCTGAAAATAAGCCACCGTGTTGTTGTTTTTTGAGGAAAAATAAATATAAGACGGTGTCTTATTTTTGGAGAAACATGGTAATGCAGGATCTCTTAGCAATAAAGCCATATGTCGTCTTGTGCTCTGTGATCCCAAGCAGGGTTTTAAAAGCAGACTTTCCAGCTGCAAAGATTCCCCAACAGATGCACAGCTGAATGAACACAAAGCGTACTTTGCTCCTTGTTTACACCCTGCATCAGTGGTGGTTTCTCCACAGGAGTCGGTAGTTCTTATCACAGAATCAGGCGATGCTGGATTTCGGCATCAATGTTGGCCCCACTGTGGAAGGACGTGTGGATCCACAATTGGCCTCCACAGTCACTTACGGACCCATTGTTAAAATCATGTTTATGGAAGACAATCTTACTCAGCTACGAGTAAGAAGAATCACAGAATCATAGAGTTGGAAGCAACTCCCAAGGGTCCTCTGCAATATCTACTATACAGCAGCGATTCATTGATTAATCTGCCATAACCCAGTAACTAACAGGCACACAAAAAAGGAGTCCTTTAAGATATATGCAAGGATGTGATGAAGCATTAACTGCCCAAACGTGCAGCAAGGAGAGATTCTGGCCAAAAAGAAGAAAATGTTTTAATATGGTTTGGACAGTTAACTGAGTGCATTCTACCCTTATATAATTTGCATACATGCTATTCCCGACATGTTAAGTGCTTCATAAGCACATACTGTATGTCAAACATGTGAAATCTACCCCCCATGCCCATTTTACAAATTGCACACTATCAGCTTTCCAACTGCACACAATTTTTTCCAACTCCTTATTTTGTGTTCAACTGCACACGAAAAGCAAGAACTCCAAACCCTTTATCCCTTTGCTTAAGGGCAAGTTGGGCTTTGCTGGATTAGACCAGCATAGTTCATGCTAGTCCAGAACTCTTTGCAAGGAGCCCTAAAGCCAGCAGATGCTGGGCCACCTCTCAGCCTTCCTTCGACCCACACCTGAGCTACAGCAAGGATTCTCAAACTGGTATGCAGCTGTGGTCACAGACGGGATTACGGAATCATGTGCATGTATGTAGATATGGAATGTGACAGCAGAGTCATATTCCAGCCGATAAAAGAAATCTGGTGCCTTGATGGCTGCAACAAAAGTGGCTGGCCACCACATATTGAGAAACCATGCACTAAAAGGTTTCTGGTAGTACTTTTTAATTGTGCTCATCACTGAACAGACAAGCTTGAAAACCTGACGGCAGCATGTCTAAGAATTAGAGACCAGGGGGCAAACACAGTCACCATGCAATTTAGATGCTAAAAGCTTAGGAAGTTGCCTTCCATCGGAGCAGACTATTTGTCTCCTCTGACTGGCAGAGGGTCTCAGGCAGAAGTTTTTTTTCTGCTCCTTGAAGAAAGAAAGAAAAAAGACTGGAGATGCTGGGGGCTGAACTGGGACCTTGTCCATATAAGGCAGGTGTGCTCTCTCTCTCTCTCTCTCTCTCTCTCTCTCTCTCTCTCTCTCTCTCTCTCTCTCTCTCTCTCTCTCTCTCTCTCTCTCTCTCTCAGGCTAAGCTATGGTATCTCCCCAAGCCCCATAAGCTCATCTCACTGATATACAAGATTTAAAACAGGCAGCGCCAGAACAGCAGAGAGATGTGGCAGGTGCAAAAGGTAAATGAAGATGGCACTACACTAACTGATTTTTTTCCCTTTTGGGCAGGGGAGAAGCAGGATGAGTTTGGAGAGTGGCCCAACCATTGGCACATTTTGTTTTTCAGGGCAAAATAACCCTACAGCTTGACCTTAGACATCCATAAACTTAAGCAAGCTTTAAGTGCAGAGGCAGACATATAGGGAGGCCTTGTCGGTGTTAAGCATGAGAGACAAGCCATGCATGACCAACAGCAGCTTCTGCACAAGGACAGGCCACATCCTATTTTACACACACACACACACACACACACACACACATTTACAGATGCTAGAATGGAGGCAGCTAGATACTGGGGGGGGGGGAGACGACGACTCTGATTTGGTTTGAAAAGTTAACTCATGCACCTAAAATCTGTTTCTTTCTTTGAAATGTAGTTCTCCTACATCTTCTCCATAAAGAGAGGGGTGTCAGGGATTCATCCTCCACCACCATTTCCATGACCCTTTTGGAAAGATATATCACACTTTTGAAAGTATTTCTATTATAATCTAACTTTATAAGCAGGGACATCAAGTATAATCCCCCCCCCCAAAATAGACCCAAATCCCACCCTGTGCTTTGTTTATCCAAGGAAAAATGGCCATTGCATAAATCTATTAGTGACAACTACAAACAAATATTAAGCAGGCTTAACAAAGTCAATGTTTTAGCTTCATTTACTAAATACAAGTAAAATAATCATGCTAAAATTATATCATGCCCTAGGACAGAAAATTTCCCCATGCAAACTGAAAATTTTCTGATGCAGGTTGCCACATCACCACTTATTATTCTTTGGGGCTATGGCTCCAATTGTTTTTGTTCTGTCCTCTTTTATCCACATTTGCTTTTTAAACTCATTTTGTCATATAGCAGTGCATGTACCTGTAATGCAATAAAATGAAACATGTAAACCAGCACATCAAAGAGAAACTTTATGCTCCCAGCACGTTTATGAATTTCACATGTAAAGAAATGTAACAGTGAAGGCACTTATGTCGTCAGGTTGGTGATCCTTCAATTTAAAGCACACACAGGCCCCATCTACAATATACATTTAAAGCATTATCACACCACTTTAAAAAATTGTCATGGCTTCCCCAAAGAACCCAGGTCCTGGGACCTGTAGTTTGTTAAGGGTGCTGAGAGCTCTTAGGAGATCCTATTCCTTGCACAGAGCTTCAATTCCAAGAATTCCATGGGAAGAAGAATGGTTTGTTGAACTACTCTGAAAAGTGTAGCTCTGTGAGGGCAATAGGGATCTCCTCTCAGCACCTTTGAAAGAACTACAATTCCCAGGATTTTGGGAGGGAAGCCTTGAAGTGATATGATGGTGTTTTAAATAGGGTCAAAGTGTAGGAGTCCCAGGCTTCCAGTTCAATATTCCTGAACTTCATTTCAGTAATCCATACAACAATCTTGGAAGGTAGGCCAGTATTATTCCCATGTCAGAGACTGGAGGAGCACTGAGATTAAGACACAGAAGTTTGCCTAAAGCCACCTAATGAGTTTTAGTTAGGGAAATAATCAAAAGGAGAGTCTTCCTGACTTCTGGCGCTAATGTTATTTCAGCTCTACGATGCCAAACTAAGAAAGCTTCATTGCCCACAACAACCCAGCAAGTGGGGCGGGGTTGGAAGAGAGGCACAACACAAGGGGAAAAGGAGACACTCAACACTGAATGGTGAAGGAAGGAGTCACCTTTCCAAAAAGGAAGGGGACACCATTCCAAGCAAGAAGATCCTTCCTTGCAGATGTAAAGAACCTTTAACACATAATCCATGCTGCAGCCGCACTTAAAAAAAAAAAAAGCAGTGCAAGAAAGCAAACAGATGCAAAGGTCGATATTTTTGTTCAGCCACCGCCCTGTATACACAGCACCAATTAAGCCAGATTTTCGAGGGCAAAAGACTCCTCACAGCAGCCACATTTGCTTCTGTCAAAATCTATCATCACTATCACCTTCTACTGGTGACTGAACCTAGGTGACAGAATTATGTTAACAGTTTATTGTTACCTATCTCATTAAAATAATAATCACAGCACAAACCTATACATGTCTACTTGGAAGCAAGTCTTAGGGTGTTCAGTGGGGCTTACCCCCTAGCAAACATGTCTAGGATTGCTGCCTCACTGAGGATGGAGCCCGAAAGATGGTAGTGAGGGTTCGCCAAAAGCAGCCAATTCTTATACTAACCTGCATTATGTTCAACACGAAATAAGCAGGCCGCAATCCACTGCAATGTTCATCATATTTTAGACTTCACCGACGCTTGCAAGCTTAAGCGTGTCCAACTATGCCAAGCCATGACCATAATTTTTCACATAGCACAGATAGCATCTGTGGAACTCACGGTTACGAGGTGTATGCATGCTTAACCTTCCTAAAGCTTTATAACTAAAAACTCTATAAATAAAAACAGGATTACTGAAAACAAAAAGCATTAAGGCCTGGTACATTTCCCTCTCATGCTTGAGGCTGTTGCTGAACTTGAAACGGCTCAAGAAAACACAACAGGAAACAGCATGTTCTAATACTACCCTGTAATTCTGCAATAATATATTACATCTCATCCCTTGGTTGACACACAAGCATGATGTAATAACTGCCAAAACATTTGGGAAGGAACAAGCCAACCTCAGGCAGGAGATACAGCTTGCCTCCAAAGCAACTATGCTCAGGGAAAGTTTATGTAGTAGCAACAGCCAAAAGGAGTCCAGAGTTAGAAACTGTGGGAGAACAGGTTCTTCATTAGATGCACCATCAGCCAAAACCAGAACAGGTTTTGCAATAATAGTTGCTTTTATTTAAAATGAGTATATAGAAGGACAGAGCTATAGCACTTACTTGCAAAGTAGCAGCCACTATAAAGAATGTAAGAAGAGCCCGCTGGATCAGGCCAATGACCCATCTAGTCCAGCATCCTGTTCTCACAGTGACCAACCAGATGACTGTGGGAAGCCTATGAGCAGGATGGGCATTCACTCCTCCTGAAATTTCCACAGCTGGTATTCAGAAGCATTACTGCCTCCACTGTAGAGGCAGTAGTGGAGCATAGCCATAATGGCTACCAATAGCCCTCTCCTCCATGGTACCTTCCAACTCTGCAGATAATGTAAAAAAACAAAAACTTGTGCATCAGGGTCCTTGTGCCCCAAACAAAGACTTAAGTGATGCTTAAGTTGAATTAAAATCAAAAACACACACATGAAATTGTGATTATTAGTTTGTCCTGTTAGGCCAGACAACATGCAACGGGGGGTGTGTGTGTGCAGGGGGGGGGGCTGGGGGCTGGCAAAAGAAGCAGAATTGCCGTGCTAAGTTGCACCCCTGACCTATACATATTCATTTGAAGATTTGCATACAACTGAACACACCTCTTTGTACAACCGGGAATCCTGAGCTGTACATGTTTATAAATCTATGTGCGTAAGTAGGAGATTGAGACTACGACTGCAACCTTGCTCCCTCCCCTCAACATGTGTGTATTCATTCCATGCTGCACATCATCTGCAAAACGGTTGATTTCACTGGGGCTTAAAGCAGGTGCAATTTCTGCTGGATTGGGGCCAAAGTGTTTTCACACATAACCTCTCTCTCTCAAGTCCAAATTAAACCATGGTATTGAAAGTGCTGTCTTGTAACATTGAGATCTTAACTGCAAGAATTCAAACCAACGCGATTTCTTATTGCCCGTCTGAAGCTTGATCTTTTCATATAAAGAAGTCTGAAATCTCTGCAATATTTATATGTGCACATTGCAAATTCTCCACACTTGAAATGCATCACTGACTGAAACCCAAGTCATTTATTTCTGCCATAGGAGATATGGACAGACTCATTAACCTCATATTCTTAATTGGTAACTAATTACAAGATAATTGTGGGGGTTTTATTTTCTTTTGGAATAGACCTTTGATCCAACAGTAGGAATTGGAAGTTGAAGTGCTCTTTTAATCCACCAGTAGTAGGCTTTCCCCCCTGATTAATTCAATTATTTTGGTATATAATACATAAAACAATTTATGAAATATGCAATCAATTAAGAATTGAAAATAGTATGAGACATTATTAGAGTTAGGTTCTACCGTACCTTTCCTCTTAACGATCACCAGCTAGCATACAGTGTTGGAGTCCCCCCACCTTTTATCCTCACAACAGCCCTGTGAGGCAGGTCAGTCTGAGAGATCGTGACTGGACCAACATCACCCTGTGGGCTTCATGTTCAACCTAGGCCCCCATCTGCACAATAAGGAGCATTAAACCACTTCAAGCAGCCATGGTTTCCCCCTAAGAATTCTGGAACTGTTATGTAAGGGCACTGAGACTTGTTAGGACACCCCTATTCCCCACACAAAACTACAATTCTGAGTTTCTTGGGAGGAAGGATTGTTACACCATTATGGGAATTGTAGCTATGCAAGGGGAACAGATGACGGCGAATGACGATACGCTTTGAAGACCCAGCTGCCAGGCCTACAAAGTGCAGCATGGGACTGTTTAAAAGTCCTTTTATAAATAGCCCCACCGTGCGCTTTGAACCTCTGGTTCAGGGTGTCAAACTAGGACCCAGGAGGCCCAAATTCAAATGCACACGCAACCATTGTAGTTCACTGGGTGACCTTGGACCAATAATTCTCTCAGTCTCATACCTACCTTACAAAATTGTTTTAAGGATACCAACAGGCAGGTGTGTGTGTGGGGAGCCTATGTATGCTGCTTTAAGATCCCTGGAGGAAAGACAGGATATATAAATCTGATAAATTGAGTAGACAAATAAATAAGGAGATTGGCTGGCATTCTTTGCAAAAAGGTCATCATTTGCTTGTAAACTGAAAATATTCCTTCCTTCCTTGTATCACCCACTTAAAAACAACAACCAAACTTCTCTCCCCAAAAGATCATTAGACAACAAATTATTAATTTAAGCAATACACCACTAGACTGCTCCTAAAATTTTAGGAGACTCTTATAGGATTTTCAGGACACCAAGAACCTGTAGCAGCTAAATGCATTGTTACAAACAGCAAGAGAAGAAGTTTGGAGTGCTTTCAAGACATCCACCCCCCCAGCCCACCCCTAGCTGTGCAACTAAGCTATTTCCACAGTGCTAGAAAAAGCTAGCTGGTTATGAGGAATGCAGGGCTCTGAAAGCTGATCCTTATTCAATTATTAATTGAAGCCTACGGCAGAGAGGCAGAGAGGCAGAGAGAGAGAGAGAGAGAGAGAGAGAGAGAGAGAGAGAGAGAGAGAGAGAGAGAGAGAGAGAGAGAGAAGGATTGCTATATTTGTTTAATGGCACCAAAGAGTTTGCCATTAGCTGGAGCCCATTCTTGGCACGGGACAGTCAAGAGTTCTGGGAGGAACAGATACATGTGTCTGAGAGCATAGTAACATAAAGAGACAGTGGCTGTGCAAAACACACACACACACACAAAGCAAATCTGCAATCTTTGTCGTATAATTTTCCTTCTGCCATGTTGTTGTTTAGTCGTTTAGTCTTGTCTGACTCTTCGTGACTCCATGGACTAGAGCACGCCAGGCACTCCTGTCTTCCACCGCCTCCCACAGTTTGGTCAAACTCATGTTCGTAGCTTCGATAAATATATTATTTATTCCCCGCCCATCTGGCTGGGTTTATTTATTGATTTACATTTATTTGTATGTCCGCATGCAGACAATCATCATCATTGTTGTTGTTGTTAGTCGTTTAGTCGTGTCCAACTCTTTGTGACCCCATGGACCAGAGCACGCCAGGCACTCCTGTCTTGCACCGCCTCCCGCAGTTTGGTCAAACTCATGTTCGTAGCTTCGAGAACACTGTCCAACCATCTCGTCCTCTGTCGTCCCCTTCTCCTAGTGCCCTCCATCTTTCCCAACATCAGGGTCTTTTCCAGGGAGTCTTCTCCTCTCATGAGGTGGCCAAAGTATTGTAGACTCAGCTTCAGGATCTGTCCTTCCAGTGAGCACTCGGGGCTGATTTCCTTCAGAATGGATAGGTTTGATCTTCTAGCAGTCCATGGGACTCTCAAGAGTCTCCTCCAGCACCAAAATTCAAAAGCATCAATTCTTCGGCGATCAACCTTCTTTATGGTCCAGCTCTCACTTCCATACATCACTACTGGGAAAACCATAGCTTTAACTATACGGAACTTTGTTGGCAAGGTGATGTCTCTGCTTTTTAAGATGTTGTCTAGGTTTGTCATTGCTTTTCTCCCAAGAAGCAGACGTCTTTTAATTTCGTGACTGCTGTCACCCCTTCTGCCATACTCACCCTGTAATATGGGGCGGAGGTAGGTGACAGTGACCCAAAAGGATCACCATGTGCCCTTCTCGACCACAATGTTTCCAAGGGTGTGTACTGAAGATATCATGGGTGTGCCGTATTTAGCCTGTTGGGTAGATTGAGTGACCTTGGGGGCTGAGGATAGCTCAGTTGGAAGACATGAGTTCTACATGCAGAAAGATCCCTGGTACCTCTGGTTAACAAGAGGCTCAGATGGCACAGCTTGGAAAGCCCTCTACCTTGGGGAAGTGGCTTCCTATCTAAGCAGGACAGCAAACTTCCAAACTGCACTGATAAGCCAAGAACAACTCACACAGAACCCTAACAACAACAATTTTATTTATATGTAGACTGTGTGCTCTCCCAAGAATCTTGTGGAAGATGCAAGCGTTCCATGGCAAGATCTTCAGCAGACAAGTCCATGCAGAAATGGTTCCCTGCAGATTGGACATTTGAAAACACAGTATTGCATATATGTTTTTATCCTACACTTCCTTCAAGGAGCCCAGGGCAGCATACAGTATATGGCTCGCCCCTATTTTATACTCACAGCAACCCTGCAAGGTAGATTAGGCTGAAAGATGTTGAGTGGCCCAGATCCCCTTGCTTTGCTAGTTGGGGCTTGCAGACAGGGCCATGCTGTCTAGGCCAGGAATGAGGAATGTGTGGCCTGCTAATTGTTGCTTGACTTCAACTCCCCTCAACCCCACCTTGCCTTGCTAATGGTCAGGGGTGATGTGAGTTGTAGTCCAGCAATATCAAGGAGGGCACACAGATTTTCCATCCCTGATCTAGGCAACACTGGTGTCCAAGCAATATAGGCAGTACATCACAATAGCTGTGAAGAGTTGAAAATGCTTATCAAAGAACTTCAGCACTGTTCAAACACCAGAGCTCAGTGGCTCCCTCATCCATACGGAGCGGAAACATTGCAATTGCAAATGGAAGCCCTTCAACCTGGGACAAGGAGTCCCAACAGGGCTGCGTGCCACGGACTTTTTCTTAGTTCTATGGGGCAATGCAACGCAGCCTGGCACTCCCTTTGTTCTAGGAATGCTTCCCCAAGGGCACTTTGAAGCAGCAATGCAAGACTTAACATAAACTGGGGAACAGGCTTGCCTGAGATCAGATCTTTAGGCTGGTATTTTAAAGCAGTTTGTTACTTACCCTGAGCCTAAGGAATAAGGTGGGCTAGCCCTTTTTTCAAAAAACAAAAATGGGAAAGAGGAAAAGCTGGAGCAACAGAAAGCAATAGAGGTCTTAATATTTTGCTAATCGACTACACAGACTCTAGAGGAATCATGGGATGCAGGCAAGCTAGCAGATTTGCCAGTTCATAAGCACTAGAGAGGAAACCAATTTAGCTAGATTACAAGCCTATAGCTCTACCCATCCTGCTCCCCCGCATCATGGATAACATTGCACTGGCAAGATCTAGCCAGCTGTTTTCAAGGAAAGCCGTCTGCCCAATTCGGCTGCTTAAAAACAAAAAAGGTTTTTTTAAGATTAGAGCATTTGATACCAGCAAGTGATTGGATTGCTGGGAACTTCTAGCCCTTCTGTCACCAGAATATATGCTATGTCTGCAATTAAAGAGAGACAGGCACCCTTTCCCACTGGAAGGTAGGCCTGGCATGTAAATGGGACCTCCCTGACCTGACCAGCCAACA
This sequence comes from Zootoca vivipara, assembly GCF_965207765.1. Classification (NCBI taxonomy): domain Eukaryota; kingdom Metazoa; phylum Chordata; class Lepidosauria; order Squamata; family Lacertidae; genus Zootoca; species Zootoca vivipara. The sequence continues at coordinate 61,513,440 of NC_142589.1, read as the reverse complement.
TTGGAAGCTGCCAGTTGTACCAGGTCAGAGCATCTGGCCCAGTAGTGCAGGGGGAGACAACCTAAGGCCCATGGGCCGGATGCGGCCCAATCACCTTCTCAATCCGGCCCACGGACAGTCTGGGAATCAGCGTGTTTTTACATGAGTAGCATGTGTCCTTTTATTTAAAATGCATCTCTGGGTTATTTGTGGGGCCTGCCTGGTGTTTTTACATAAGTAGAATGTGTGCTTTTATTTAAAATGCATCTCTGGGTTATTTGTGGGGCATAGGAATTCGGCTGAAAAAGGTTGCTGACCCCTGCAGTAGTGTGTACTCTGACTGCCAGCAGCTCTTCAGGGCTGAAAGCAAAGGTCTTTCCCATGTTATGCTGCTTTTAACGAGAGATGTTGGGGATTGATCCCGTGACCTCCTGGATGCAAAAATTTTGCTCCACCATTGTAATATGGTTCATGGACCCTACAACAACCTTTCAGTTTACAGTGGCCTTCAGGGCCCCTTTAGGTGTGATGTTGATGTTTGTGTCTGCTACCAGTGCTGACTGGTTATTTATCAGGAGTTAAGGTTGTGTTGAACCATGGAGGTTACGATTGAGTGGATGGAAATAGTTTTACATTCTCCAGATTGAGAGCCTGTTCTGGTATTAAACTGGGCATCTCCCAGATGAGAGATGGAGGAATGTTAGATGGTCTAGTAGTGGGTGTGAAGAATGAGCTCATCTGTGCTTCAGAAATGGGGTGAGCATCTTACAAGACCTTCCTTTGCAGTGTTCCTACGTATATTGCAAACTGTTTCAAGTCGTTCAGGTAGTCTCTAAATGGAAATAATAAAATTAATGAACCAGTAAGCTAAGCATCTTTAGAGGCAGTCCTGCAACATGGCAGGGAAGTATGGCTACCTTTGGTGGTAGATCCTGGGGGCCAATAAGGGCAACAAACTTTGAAAGCAAACAGATCTGACCCACTGAACTCAATGCAAAATGAGAGGTTTTGCAGCGTATGAAGTGAATTGGAGCTTGAGCTACAGGAAGACTTTGTTCTGACTCATTTCATTGGACCTTGTGCAGGAAGAAAACATGCCAATATATTGGTCTCCTTGTTAAAATTAGCAGGAAAGGGGATGTTATTTGGGTTTCAATTAAATAAAAAATAATATTTTTTTAAAATAAAATACCTTTATTTATTTTTCCAATATACAACAGACAAAACAGGTTCAATAAAAATCAAGAAAATAAAATACATCTATAACATTGTGTTACATGTATCTTATTTGTAAATTACCCCCCTCCCTCCCCTCTGAGCCCTCCCTCCCATCCCCGACGACTTCTCAGCCGTTCTTGAGTTTTTCCCTTTTGATTCCATGTATAATCTCTGCATACTGTTTTCCAAATTCATCTTCATATTGTTTATTTGTACCATACCTAAATGGTATTATAAGAGTCTTTAATTAATGATTGGTTAATAATTAATTAGTTACAGAACTTTTAAATATCTGATATGAGGATTGGTTTTTCTATTGTATCTTTTATGTAATTAAAAAATGGCTTCCAATTATTATTTGAATTTTCTTTTTAAAGGGGAATAAAAAATAATTTTATTAGGCAGTTTTCCCCACTAAGAAGTCTCCAAAATATGAAGAAGACATATTCAATTTTAAAGTTCAAGTCAGCTATCTGAGAGATTAAAAGACTACAATTTTTTTTTTAACTCTGCAAGTTCAGAAACATACAGAGGATTTGAAGCCCAAGCACTGTGGACACGCAGAACTCAAAGCTCAGAGAAAGAACAGTCTATAGCTAGTACTGTACATGAAGACTGTTTTGAGGATTGGATCCACCATCTTCCTTGCTTTTTATGAAAGAAAAAAAAACAAAGTCTGAAGCTACTATTCCTAAAAAAAAAGAAAAGAAAGGGTGCCAAGCTAAAGAATGCTGCCTGGAAAAACTACTAACCAGATAGAGACATTTGTGCGGAATTTAAAATAAAAAGTTAAATTCAGGCCAGGAAGTAGGAAAACATGCTACCAGAACTTTAAAAGTTCATTTTTCGAAAGAACTAGTTTTAGTTTGACATGTCCCAAAAGGAACTGGTTCCCATTCCCATTCATCTCTTTATAAAACAAACTAGTTTGGGTTCATGTTCAGTTCACAGATCAATTCAAGTTCATCCAAATGAACCTCAGCAAAAAAGTTCAGCATTCAGAACATTACAAGCTGCTTTGCTGAAGGATAAAATATACAGAAGATTAAGAAAACGTCAAAACACAAACACAGTGGAATGTGAATTGTTTAATTTACATTCCCCAACAATAATGACCTTTAAGGTTAAAGACCCAAAGAGTAAAACAAAAAAAATGCAAGAGATTGAACTAGAAGTTCTATCCCAAAACGAACTTAATTCACATTCATTTCACCAGGCTGTTATGGGAATTACTTTCAGACTATCAAGCCCAAAAAAACTGACAATAAGCAGCTACAGAACCACTGGATTCCGAAGCAGAATCAGCACTGTGGCAGCCAATATAAAGGACTAGTACTCAGAGAATGGGATGCGGGTGGCACTGTGGGTTAAACCACAGAGCCTAGGGCTTGCTGATCAGAAGGTCGGTGGTTCGAATCCCCGTGATGGTGTGAGCTCCTGTTGTTCAGTCCCTGCTCCTGCCAACCTAGTAGTACAAAATCATGTCAAAGTGAAAGTAGATAAATAGGTACCACTCTGACGGGAAGGTAAACGGCATTTCTGTGCGCTGCTCTGGTTTACCAGAAGCGGCTTAGTCATGCTGGCCACATGACCTGGAAGCTGTATGCCGGCTCCCTCGGCCAGTAAAGCGACATGAGTGCTGCAACCCCAGAGTCGTCTGCGGCTGGACCTAATGGTCCCTTTACCTTTACTCAGAGAATGAGTTTATTATTGATATGTAACATACGGGGATTTGTATGTGTTTTAATCTCTTTTTCATTTACTGCTGACTCTAATTGTTTTAAAACATGTTTTAGTTATTTGCTTTTAACGGTTTTGATTTGATTTGAATCTCTCTCATAAACAGCTTAAAGATTTTGTTACAAACAAGTGGTATATAAATTTTGTTAAATAAATGAAGGATTGCTTCCCCCCCCCCTTCCCAACACAGCCTCCTGAATACTGAATAAATTTGTGAGTGGATTTTTGAACCTTGCTGTGAATCTTGACCACCCGCCCACATCAAAACTGAAAAATCTTTCCTGATTTCTCGTCATCACTCATGACTGCAGTTGTTACAGTACTAGCTTTCTGCAACCAGTCCAGAACCTTTCCCCAAAGTTGTGCTTCCGTTGCAGGCAGAGTGCATTTTCCAGGTGCTGGATATCTTAGCAAGCCCACCACCCTCTGTGAGTGAAGTCACGCACAAGTAGTTCAAAACTTCTCCTTGACAAAGGCAAGGCAATTCAGTGGGAATGGTGGAGATCCTTAGTTGGTTAAAAAAGAAAGATTGAATCAGGTAGTAAAAAATATTTATGATTTGAAAAGGCAAATACCATCTCTGTCAACACACCTTTTGGGGAGGCAGGGGGAGAAGCAGCAGATTAATTAAAGCCACAGACTAATCTATCACTAATTTCACTCTCAGCTCTGCTGGAAAAATCACACCAGACACCAAAGTCGCATAGAGGAAGAGTCTGGAAACTACGCCATAGTGAAACATTCAAACCAGCACTGTGTAATAAAAGCAGGAAAAGATTCATATGTGTGGTTTTACCTTCGGCAGAGCTCCCTTTTTTCCTTCTGGAGCAGCTTGTCCATTCTGCAAAGCAAAAAAGCCAAACTTCCCATTAGTCATGTGTCCAGCGGCACCATCCCTTGCTGAACAAAAACAGCAATGATCTACGGTAAACACTGCTTGGTGATCTTAACAAGCTCCAAGCCTACTACAAGCCTTAGCATCTTTCTTCAAAGCAGTTTACAAAACAAATAAAGCAGTAACATTATAAGTAAACAAATAGTTAAAAACAATTATTTAAAATGTTATTTAAAATAACTAGGTTTGACAATAAGCTAAAAACTGGATTAAAACACATGCCAACATTCTACGTGCCTGGATAGGCATGCCTAAGCAAAAACGTTTTCAACAGGCACCAAAAGGAGCACAGGAAAGGTGTCTTGCCTGATGTCAATATGCAAGGAGTTCCAAAGCACGCGTGCTGCCACGCTAATATACTGATTTCTTACAAATGTGGAATGAGTATCATGTGGTACTTTTAACAATGCCCACTCTCTCTATACAGCTATTCCCAAGAGACCAGGACCATGTAACAAAATACACAAATGTGAAGAACACAGTTTTAACCCAAAGTGATATTGTACAACAGTAGTGTGTTATGGTAAGGTAAAGGTAAAGGACCTCTGGAAGGTTAAGTCCAGTCAGAAGTGATTATGGGGTGCGGCGCTCATCTTGCTTTCAGGCCGAGGGAGCCGATGTTTGTCCACAGACAGTTTTCTGGGTCATGTGGCCAGCATGACTAAACCGCTTCTGGCGCAGCAGAACACCATGACGAGTGCCAGAGGCGCACAGAAACACTGTTTACCTTCCTGCCACAGTGGTACCTATTTCTCTACTCACACTGGCATGCTTTCGAACTGCTAGGTTGGCAGAAGCTGGGACAGAGCAACGCAAGCTCCCCCTGTCACGCAGATTCGAACCGCCAACCTTCTGATCAGTAAGCACAAGAGGCGGAGTGGTTTAGACCACAGCGCCACCCACTCCCATGGGTATGTTATGATACTCTTTTCAGTGCACTAAGCAAATCCTTTCCTTGCTGTTGAGAAGAAAGAGTTAAACGTACCGTAGTTCAACATCTTAAGGATGACTCAGCAGAAAGTAATCTGGGTAGGTGTGCCATAGGTAGCCAAGGCAGCTGCCGGAAGCCCCTTTTATCAACACTTCCTCCCCAGGCGCCAGGCAAGAACAAAGTCAACCAAGGAGAACCGATACTGCCAAAGTGGGCAGTGGCTTCTCACATCCTGGGTTTTAACCAGAGACTCATTGCAAATCCTAGCTCTTACCCCATTTTATTTCAACACTTATAAAGCCGTGATTCCAACAGCAACTCGTTAAGGAAACAAATATATTTATAACCAAATGGAGCCCTCTTATACGGTCCTTTATTTTTTACTCCAAAAATCCCAAACATACATTTGCACTTCTAATTTACATGAACAAACACCTTAACCAAATCTGGAAGTGGAAAGGCAACTCTGGTATAAATTCTTGAAGTTACAATTCAAATATATAGTTCTATCTATGTCGCTTCTTGCTGCGTAGAAGAATTATCACCAATTTTCAGTGGTGGCTCTGGTTGTCTTGCCCTCCCTAGAAGCACCCCCCCCATCCAATCCAGGAGCAGAACTGGTAACAATGGCCACATCCACACCGTACATTAACATACTATTATACCATTTTAACAGTCATGGGCTGTGGTGTGTTAAGGGTGCTGACCTCACTAGACCTACGATTCCCAGCACCCTTAACAACACCCTAGGATTCTCCAACTTCGTTAAAGTGATATGTACAGTACTTCAAATGTATGGTTTGGGTGTGACCCAAGCTCATAATATGAGGTGAAATTCAAACTGCAGACTTGCCAAGTCTGTAGCTTAGTCCAGGCATCCCCAACCTTTGGCCCTCCAGATGTTTTGGACTACAATTCCCATCATCCCTGACCACTGGTCCTGTTAGCTAGGGATTGTGGGAGTTGTAGGCCAAAACATCTGGAGGATCACAGGTTGGGGATGCCTGGCTTAGTCTCTTAATCATTGACTACGCTTTATTTCACCTGCAATTTAAGAAAGCAGTTTTGCCAAGAAAGATTCACCCCACAAACCATACCAGAGAAAACCAATTATCGCAAAAAAAGGTATCCCTCCCACCAATAAAACAAACTCAGTTACCCAACCAAGCCCAGGTGGGTTACATAACTTCCCACCTGAGGCTGCTGAATTTGGAGAAGATCTGGGGACAACTGCTGGTTAAAGCTCTTTAATTCCACATAATCCTCCATGCAGACAGAAAGCAATCTGCTGAACTGGATCCTGGAAGCCAAAGAAAGTTCTAAAGCCAAGCAAAGGGGATCCGTAGGGATTCAACACAGGAAATATGAAACCAGACTGCTGCTGCTGTTGCCATTAAGAATAGCTGTGGCATCAGCCATGGAGCACTGGTCAAGCCTCAGACCACTGGGGAAAGGGGAGAAATGGGAGCCTGATAGCCAGAGGAGATCCCAACCACGGGATGATCTGCAGGAGGCTAAGGAATAAACCTTTCTCCCAACTTCTTCCAGGAAGTTGATTAAATCACAGACTTGGAGGGGGGCCTTTTAGGTCACCTAGTCCAACCTGTGCCCCAATGGAGGAAATCCAAAGCTAGAACATCACCAACAGATGGCTTGGCTGGCCTATGCTTGAACACCTCCAGTGAGGGAAAGAGCCCATCCACCCAATTCAGCAGCAACAACAACATTAATTTACTGTAATTTAGGACCCAGGTGGCACTGTGGTTAAACCACTGAGCCTAGGGCTTGCTGATCAGAAGGTCGGCGGTTCGAATCCCTGTGACGGGGTGAGCTCCTGTTGCTTGGTCCCAGCTCCTGCCAACCTAGCAGTTCGAAAGCACGTCAAAATGCAAGTAGATAAATAGGTACCGCTACAGCGGGAAGGTAAACGGCGTTTCCATGTGCTGCTCTGGTTTGCCAGAAGCGGCTTTGTCATGCTGGCCACATGACCTGGAAGCTATACGCCGGCTCCCTCGGCCAATAATGCGAGATGAGCGCGCAACCCCAGAGTCGGTCACGACTGGACCTAATGGTCAGGGGTCCCTTTACCTTTACCTAGGCCCATTAAAGCTGTGTACACACTATACATTTAAAACACTTTTCCTCCAACAAAGAACCTTGGGAACTGAAGCTTATCCCTCAAAGCTATAATGCCTAGCACCCTTAACTGGGAACTGCTTTAAATGCATGATGATCAAGGATAGTCCATTGTAGGACAAAGCACAAGGTCCTACCAACAGCATGATTTAAAGCACATGGCTTCCCCTAAACTAAAGAATCCCAGGAACTGCAATTTGTGTTGAGATATGTATGGTAGCTCTGTGAAAGGTAAAGTACAGTTCCCAGGATTTTTTTTGGGGGGGGGGAGGAAGCTATGTGCTTTAAAACAGGGGCGTACCCAGGATCAAAACTAGGGGGGGCAAGGGGCGGGGCCAAGGCACGGGAGGGGAGGGGCCACAAAGTGGGAATGTGGGCGGGGCTACAGAGCCCAGGTGAAATCAAAATAAACAGTAAAAACTACAGCAAACTGATCACATATTTTAGGAAGGGGTCCCCAGAGTTGTTGACCTTTGGGAACTGACACCACACTTGCGTATTATACCCCAGAGGACAGGATCACACTTCAAAATGACCTTAACAGATTAGACAACTGGGCCAAAGCAAACAAGATGAATTTTAAAAAGGAGAAAAGTAAAGTACTACACTTGGGCAAAAAAAAATGAAAGGCGCAAATACAGGATGGGGGACACCTGGCTTGAGAGTAGTACATGTGAAAAGGATCTAGGAGTCCTGGTGGACCACAAACTTGACATGAGTCAACAGTGTGATGCAGCAGCTAATAAAGCCAATGCAATTCTGGGCTGTATCAATAGGAGTATAGCGTCTAGATCAAGGGAAGTAATAGTACCACTGTATTCTGCTCTGGTCAGACCTCACCTGGAGTACTGTGTCCAGTTTTGGGCACCACAGTTCAAGAAGGATACTGACAAGCTGGAACGTGTCCAGAAGAGGGCAACCAAAATGGTCAAAGGCTTGGAAACAATGCCTTATGAGGAACGGCTTAGGGAGCTGGGTATGTTTAGCCTGGAGAAGAGAAGGTTAAGGGGTGATATGATAGCCATGTTCAAATATATAAAAGGATATCATATAGAGGAGGGTGAAAGGTTGTTTTCTGTTGCTCCAGAGAAGCGGACACGGAGCAATGGATTAAAACTACAAGAAAGAGGATTCCACCTAAACATTAGGAAGAACTTCCTGACAGTAAGAGCTGTTCGGCAGTGGAATTTGCTGCCAAGGAGTGTGGTGGAGTCTCCTTCTTTGGATGTTTTTAAGCAGAGGCTTGACAGCCATATGTCAAGAATGCTTTGATGGTGTGTGTGGGGGGGGAGGCGGACGTGAACCTGAAGCGACGGCGGCGAAGGGGAGAAAACCAGCGGCCGCCTAGAGGAGAAGAGGGAAGTCTGGGGGTGGGCGGGGGGGGAGAGAAGGGAACCAGGCTTGGATCGGGGCCTCCGCGGAGGTCTGGAGCAAAGCCCCGGCCTCCGCGAAGCCTTCCGGGGCTCCGTTGCTGCAGCGGTCTGGCAGGCGCTGAACGACTCCCGACGTTCGGGAGACCTTTGAGCACAGCCGCGCTGTGCGCATGCGCCCTGCACGGCGGCCGCCGAAGTCCACAGCCGCGCTGTGCGCATGCGCAAAGGTCTCCCGAACGTCGGGAGCGTCAGCCCTTGCCCCCTCCCACACAGCGCGGCTGTGTGGACTCCGCACGGCTCGGGCGCAAGAGACTGCTGCGGGCGCCGAACTCGCGCTCCGCTGGGCTGTCCTCCGCCTCTGCCCACCAGCCCCGCCGGCAGCGCCACTCTTGCCCGCAGCTGCCCGACCGGCCCTGCCTCTAGAGTAGGGCAGCGGCCCCTCCCTGCCCCGCGGTGGGTACGCCCTTGCTTTAAAATATATATGGTGTGCATGTGGCCTAAGTCTTTGGCCTTTTCCATGCAAGTCTCACAAGAGATCCTGAACATTCAATTTATGGGGTGTGTTAGTCTGTTACAGCAAACATGCACATACACACACACAAATTTTGTGACACCTAAGAAGAAATGCAACACAAATGGGAACTCCAAAACTGAATTGGTAATAGGAGAAAAAAGCAATGGTGTACTGTAGACGCATCCAATGAAAAGAGGCAGCAGATCTTAATGTTTGATTCTCAGAAGTTCCCTGAAGAATTAATTCCTTTTCTTCAAGGACTAGTAGGGTCCAAAAGGCATTGCATCAATAGGTAAAGGACCCCTGGACGGTTAAGTCCAGTCAAAGGCAACTATGGGGTGTGGCGCTCATCTCGCTTTCAGACCGAGGGAGCCGGTGTCTGTCCACAGACAGCTTTCCAGGCCATGTGGCCAGCATGACTAAACCACTTCTGGTGCAACCAACAGAACACTGTGACGGAAACCAGAGCGCATGGAAATGGCATTTACCTTCCCGCCACAGCAGTACCTATTTATCTACTCGCACCGGTATGCTTTCGAACTGCTAGGTTGGCAGGAGCTGGGACAGAGCAACACGAGCTCACCCCATTGCGTGGATTCGAACTGCCGACCTTCTGATCAACAAACCCAAGAGGCTGAGTGGTTTAGACCAGTGCTCCCCAACCTTTTTATCGCCGTGGACCAGTCAACGTTTGATAATTTTACCGTGGCCCGCTGAGGGGGGACGTTGATTGTTTATATTTTATTTAGATTGTTTTGATTTAATAATTTTAATTTAATTGTATTTAAATGTTCCTTGGGCGGCCCGGTACCAATTGATCCACGGACCGGTACCGGTCCGTGGCCCGGGGGTTGAGAACCACTGGTTTAGACCACAGCGCCACACATGTCCCTAAATTTCTGTCAACCCCATTGCTTTCTGTTCCTACTCCCAATACCTTAAAGAGCAAATTTATTGTAGCCACAAAATTATATCTCCTTTTCCACCAGTTGCTATTAAAAGAGGGCCACAGCTCAGTGGTATAGCATCTGCCTGGCATGCAGAAGGTCCCTGGTTCAATCCTCAGCATCTCCAGATAGGGCTGGAAATGTCCCTGGGCCTGAGACCCTGAAGAGTTGCTAACAGTATCGACAGTACTGTACTGAGCTACCGGTAGGTGGTCCAACAGTCTGCCTCTGTATAAGGCAGCTTCCTATGCTAGAGGCAAAGGTGGCTACCCAGTGGAGTTATGCTGCAATAAACCTGTTTGGTATTTAAAAATTACCAGAAACTCATTTTATGTTCATTTAAAATGAGGCACACAAATAAGAACTTCCAGTGGATTGTGTCCTCTGCTAATCAGAGCGTGTGCATGCAAAGGTGGGGAATTTGGGTTTCCCACTTTGGGAGCCAAAATGTTCAGGGGCTGGGCTCTATTTACAGGTGTGCAGCAGGGTGGGTTGTTGCTTTTTCAAAAGCCACATGTGTTTCTCAGAAGGGGGGAAAGAGAGAAAACAGGCTCCCAATTAACACAGAGAGCTTTGCCTTAAGACCCCCTGAATGTGGGTTAAAATGCAAAACTGCCTATGGGGGCATGAGGGAATCCACTTTCTGTAGTAAGAATGTGTCCAACTAAGCCACTTAATATTGGAGAATTGAAGAAGTTTTAATTAATTTTTATTTATTTTTCCAAGTGTGAGGGTTGTGTATTTCATGAAAAGCAAATTCATTCCAGCTTGAAATCACCTGGGGTTGGTTGTGTAATTTTACATCAGCTACACTGAAGTTATATTAGCATAATAAAGCGTCAGCATGGTTTTAAGGCTGTTAAGCAGATTTGGGGACAAACTCATTTGATTCCCTTTTTCCCCATTGCTTCCCAGTCAGTTATCAATAGGTTTAAAAAAAACACAAAACAAAAACAAAACAAAACACCGAGCCTTAGCGAGGTTGAAGCATTCAAATGTACCATACAATGAGACACTAGGAAATAAATAAGGTTCAATAAATCCCTCAACTATGTACTGTTTCCTTACAGAAAATTAGCCCTGCAAAGGTACACCCCTTTGAATGGTTTAGAAAAGCACAGCTGTACCAAAGCTCACCTGGCTTGCCACACTACAGTTTGCCACTACTGCTGTTACCCAAACTTCAGTGCAACTTGTAGCATTAATCATAATTTACTAGTACTAGCACACTCCTTTGAAGAACCCCAGGGGAAGAACTTCCTTCCACTAGTGGAGACAATTCCTTTATGTCTCCCAAAACACAGAAAAGCTGCCTTCTCAGGTCAGAAGATGAAGATTCTTCCAGTCCATATATGAGGAAAATTTTACAGCCCAAAGACCACATTCTCTTCTGGGCAACTTTCAGGAGACCACATGCTGGTGGCAAGTGGGCCAAGAAGTAATGGAGGGTGGAGCAACTATGAATTTTACCTTTGTAAAGAAGGCTAGCTTTTATACACAGCTCCCTCCATCCTACATATAAGCAAGAGTTCAAGGACAACATCCAAGCCAGGGAAAAACACTCAAAGAGGAAGAGAAACAAGGTCAGTGAGGGGTGTGCCCTGGGGAGAGTTCCCGGGGCCGAACAGACAGGCCTGGAGGGCCACATATGGCCCTTGGGCCTGAGGTTCCCTGCCATTGATCCAGTACTTTACTGACTGCATTTGTGCCAAACTCAGATGAAACTCATGACGAGCATTGCTACAACTTCTGGTAATGAATCCACAGATTGATTATGCATGGTCTGAAATATTAAGCATCTGGACAGCAGGCCAAAACTGATGACCAGAAGAATCACATAGTGCAGCTCAACCTTGAACCTGGCTCAATAGTTAGATGGGCAGCCACTGCAGCCAGCTAGATGCCCCCATTAGCAATCTGGCCACCACATTCTCTACTAGCTGGAGCTTCCAAACCAGACCCAAGGGCAGTGTTGCAGTAATTCAGCCTCAAGCTGCCTAACACATGGACCACAGGAGTCGGGCTACCAAATGCTAAAGCCACCTTCACCAAGCTGGCATCCTCCAGATGCTTTGGACTACAACTCCCAACAGCCCCACCCTGCAAGTTGAATCAAGAGCTCTAACCCTTGAGATGGACACAAAACACATGCACAAACACGTAACTAGTCTCTAAAATTGAATCATAAATACTTGAATAGCCTGGGAATTGCAAATACTGTATAACACCCCCCCCCAGCGCAACTGTGATAACACCCCTGCCTTGTGACTCACTGACACCCAAAGGTTTAAGAAAACCTTGTTAAGACCTTCATGGCAAGGATCCCAGAGCAATTTACATAACTGACATTCTGGTCCAGGGTTGCTACCTTTTGTGGGGTGGGCAGAGCTCCCCTGCCTCTCTCAGCAGCATATTTAGCAGAAATTCAGCAGGTAATGCCTTATCCAGCATTGATCAGGAATGCTGTACCCATTGGATTTCTCCTTGCCATGCAGAAGTTATAAGTGCAGGAACAAATACTTGTTTAATTAATTAGGGGTGGATGGCAAGGGCACCCTCTGTCACTCTGGGGTCAGGCAGTGATCCGCGGTCTCCTGTGCCCCAGCCTTGGGAAAACATTATTCAGCCCGAGGGCCACATTCCTCTCTTGACAACCTTCCAGAGGTGGTGGCTCTCCAGTTTAATAAATCTGCAGTGGAGAATGGCATGTGCACGAAGCAGTCCACTATTTGATCACCCTCAGAAACTGAGTAAGTTCACCAATTCAGCAGGAACCACCTGCTCTCTTTTTTCCTGGCATCTCTGCAGCCACTGTTCTTCTTGCACCCCCTTTTTCCACAACAGGCACCCCAGGGGTGGAGAAATCAATTTGAAGTAGTTCAAATTGCCTGCCTGCCTTTCTCCTTTTGCACCTTCTTCTACAGCAGGCAACCCAGGGGGTAGAAAAATCAATCAGCAGCCTCTCAGCTCCAGCCAACATGCCTCCCCACACACCTTCAGCTACAGACTGCATCTCTTCTTAGTTTAAGCCCTTCCCCTGCCCACCCCTGCTCTGGATCTCTCTAGCTACTTCTTCCTTTTGAGTGCCTTGCAGCTGAGCTCCTGGGTCACTCCTGAAACCTTGTAGCATCTCACCAAGCAGGGCTCACACTTTCCTTTCCACAAAGACTTCTCACATACTCTGCTTGAAGTTGTTTCATTTCACTGAACCACTGGTTCCACTGCTTTATCTGTTGTTTGATTTGCTGCTGGATTTGCTGTTGGATTTGGCCCAGCTGCTCAAGGGGTGTCACTACTCCTCCCTCCATTTGGGCTCAGGTACACCTAGTTCTCAGCTTCCCCTGCAGGAAACACAGATCCCACTTCTAACACCAGGAATACATGCCAGCCCAATTTCCACAAGCAGTCCAAGAGCCCAGGGGTTGCAGGTGCGCTTACCAGGATCCATGTTCCCTTCGGGGACAATGAAACACAAGAGTGACTTGTAGTGTCTTTATGACATGTGCTTTTATTTGCACATACAGTGGTACCTTGGTTTGCATACGTCTTGGTTTGCCTACGTTTTGGGTTACAAACATGTTATACCCAGAAGTGCATGTCCCGGTTTGCAACCTTTTTATGGATTACAACCCTTTTTTTGGATTACGAACAAAAAAAATTTGGAGGCTCCATTGGCAAAAGCGCGCCTTGGGTTACAACCTGTTTTGGTTTACAACGGACCTCCAGAATGGATTATGATTGTAAACCAAGGTACCACTGTATATACAAGCTATACAGTTGTATATACAACCTACACCTAGATCAGGCATCCCCAAACTTCGGCCCTCCAGATGGTTTGACCTACAACTCCCATGATCCCTAGCTAAGAGGACCAGTGGTCAGGGATGATGGGAATTGTAGTCCAAAACATCTGGAGGGCCGAAGTTTGGGGATGCCTGACCTAGATGGAGGGATTGCAAAGCACTCACATCCTATGAGGGTCTGGCTTCCTCCTTAAGGACAGCATTGGATTCAAAGGACAGCAAAAAGCCATCCTCTGGATTTCTTAGTTCCAGCCTATCATCCCCAAATCACATGGGAGTTCTGCCCCTCCTTCTCCCTAACCGACTCCAAGGAGCTCCCCGCCCACAGCTGAAACCCCAACCTGGCCTTTGTCTGCTACCATTGGCCTTTGCCTCTGCTACTCAAAGGGGGAGGGGGAGGGCTCCACCTCTCTGCTGGGCAACAGTATTTGCATCCCCAGACTGTTCTTAATGGTCCAGTACTCTGCTCTCTTTGTTTCTTGCCAATGGCCCATTTTCTTTCAGGTCACTTTCTGAGCACAGAAAACTGGTTTGGCCTGTCTTTTTGACACTGCTAGATTCAGCACCTGCCAGCTTCCCTTAATACACCAGGCACTGATTTGTTCATTGTTATAACACATTTAGGGGTCCCCCCCAAAACATCATAACCTCATAAATAGTAACATTTCTGGCCTTGCAGGCATCCCTGCTTCATGCACAACTATTTGCTAGAATGCAACTACCTATGCTGAAAAATATCATTCCTGTCCAAGCTCTGCTTTTGGGCAGTTTCACATTATGGACTGTGCCTCTCCCAATTCCTACATATCTTCTTGCATCAACGCAAAAAGTTTGTAGGAAAAAATCACTGCAAGTCCCAGGGCAAGTGAACAGCTCCCCGCCTGGGCCAATCCTAGGATTTTATGGCTGGAAGGGATCAGAAGGTCACTAACACCCACTCTTAAAGCAGGATTATCCATCTATCAGCCCTGCCCACACAAACCAAGTTAACTCCAGTAATCCTGATCACACAACATACCGCATACAGAGAGCCAGAGGGAACAACTTATATTCAAATTCCCTCTGTGACTTGGCGATATGGCTCAGTATTTCTGGCACGCACAGGGCACAATCCCTTTTGTCCTTAAATGGTTTTGCGGGGGGGGGGGGTTAAGAGAGTTCAGACAGAAGGTATATCTGCAGCTGGGGGGGGGGGAGAAACAACATCAAAACTTTATTTCTTGTATACTGCCCGAAAACTGTTGTGTTATGGGGCAACATGCAAATATCTTTAATAAATATGATCTAATATTTATTTAACATTTAAATATGAATTAAATATTGCTTCTGGAGGTAGGTGTGGGGGATGGTTGAATGTTGATTGTTGCATAAAATTTTTAAAATAAATAAATAAAAACCTAGCGAAAACCATTTGTGAAATGTCACTCCAAACCATGAAATGCACAGTGGGTGGGGGAAATGAAATTCATTCCATCTCCCCATGGAATTGTAATTCTAAAAAAAAGTAGGAGCTACTATGGACCTCTGATGAATGATTTTTAATATCCACAAACAATGCCCAGAATTCCTCAGGGTGGGGTTCAGTGGGAGAAGCCAAGATTATTAAAAACAGTATGAAACAAGACAGAGGATGTAAAATACATATGTACTAAGATCAACAATGCTTCTTAGTATGTGTGAAAATGGCACTAAGGAAGCGGCAGTGACAAAGGGCAAGGGATGATGAAAGCCAAAGTGCTTTGTTTTCTTGAACTATTAAGCGATCGGTAAAGGGATGTGCATTCAGCTACACAGCAGTTGTGAAGAAATTTCACTTATTCTATTTTCTTGAAAGTAGCAATAAAGATGTAGCCTGGGAGGAGTAGTACTCCCATCATTCCCCCCCCCCCATTTTTTTTACCAAGCTTCTCAACTTTTGTTAAGCTTCTCAACTTTTGTTTGGTGTCAACTTATCAAGAAAAAAGAGAAAACCTACTATCTCCTGCTTGCTTTTGGCACTGATAGAAATTCTGGATCCCTATGACTAAAGAGCAGGAGGATTCAAACAACTTAAATGCCACATTGTTTGTAACAAATGAACAAAAAAAAAACCAATATCACTTTGCATTAAATGCAAGCCCCATTAAACACCCCCACCCAGAAGGCAGCCAAGCTGCGTTGTTTGCAGACCCGAGTCAGGAAAAAATGCACGGCTGCCTGTCCAGCAGGATTAATGAATAAATCCCAAGCATGACAAAAATCTTGCATGTCACAGAGGCTGGCACTAACCTTTCTCCTGGTTACTGGAGTAAGATTCCTGATACCTAAAGTTTTTTTTAATAAAAAAAACCCTTTGCACTGGAAGAAGAAAGCAACCACTCCGCCAACTCAATAGCCATCACAGATTGCTACTCTCCGTATCAGGTCAGGCTGTTGGTACCATATTGTATAGCACAGATGGGGTCTAAGTAGACCCACTATCCTGCCACTTTGAACAGTTATGCCTTCCCCCAAAGAATCCTAGGAACTGTAGCTTGTTATGGATGCTGAGGGTTGATAGGGGACCCCTATTCCCTTCACAGAGCTATCATTCCCAGAGTGCTCTAAATAACAGTCAGTCCCTCTTTCCCAGGGAACTATGGGAATTGTAGCTCTCTGGGGGGAATGAGCTATCCAGAAGACCATCCCAAGGAAGGCCCAGAGCAGTTTCCATGTTTCCTGACAGCACTCTGCCCGATTTGACAGAAACAATAAGAGGATTATTTCTGTGACCACCCCCCCCCCCCGGTCCCCCTGCCGCAACTTGTTACTTGATGCTCTGGCCTTTTCCATATAGCATGGGTAGCACGCAGGGAACGAGGGACAAGCTGAACACAAAGCCTGACATAACACTAGGGGAGGCAATTAAACAACTGCGGAGTGATGTTCTGAAACAGAGACAAGAATGAAGAGTTGAAAGGGTCACCAAGCTGGAAAAGCAAATAGCTTCCCAAGAGTTTAGACAGGCAAAGACCTACATTTTCCAGGCTTGTGTGGCAAAGGTGGTTCCCCACTTGGGCGTTGTTAGCTGTGGGCCTGGGAAATGTGTGCCCCGAATCTTTATCTGAGCACTCCAAGCATTATCAAGCAGGTAATACACTTTAGGGGAAAACTGAACAAGTGTTGATCTTGATTACTGGGTAGGATATTAATTTGGGGAAATCAATCAATTTAGGATGTTATCCAGAGATTGGAGGAAAATGAATAGGAGTAATTGAAGGAGGGTTGAACTGATTTGGAACAGGAAATTGGGAGAAAATGAACCAAAGATGAACTGATATGAGGTGGGGCAAAAATTAAAAGCATACCTGGGGTGATTTGGACATGAAATTATTTGGCTTGCCTTCTGTGACATTTAAAGGCTCAGCCTGCATCCATGCATATAAATTAGCACTTGCATGTTTTATGCATTTCTCCCCCTATGGGTTCATGCCCTTTTTTAAAAATGACCTAACAATGTCTCTGCTCCCCACACCAAGGTGCCACCAAGACACAGTCCTCCCCCCGCTGCACAGAGATTTCTTAATTTTTTTGTAAGCTAGTAAATCTGCCTCCATGCCCACATGTCATAAGGAAGAGCTCACTGCTATTTTGAACTACCCTAGAACATTTCCCATGACATTTAACAGCATGAGTTACACTGAACTGTAATTCGTGAAGCTGGAATTGGGGGAATTGTTGGTGGAACCCAATCATGGGAGTTGCTGCTCTCAGCTACACTCCAAACAATGCCTGCACAAAGAAGAAATGATAATGTGAGAGCTGTTCTATGGCCAGTTTATAGGGTCAGCAAAATCAAAGTGAGATTATACCACCTGCAGCTGCAGATAGTGGGGATTCCATGTTTGAATGTTGTGTGCACAGATTCCTCTTTTCACATAGGAAAAATACCACATTTTGGATGTTTATGTGAAAAGTAGACTTCACCCATTTGCCTATCACGCGACCACCCTATTTGCAGTGCAGAGGCCTCAGGTTCAATTCCTGGTATCTCCGAGTAGGGCTGGCAATGCCCCATGCCTGAAAACCTGGACAGCCCCTGCCAGTCAGTGTGGACAGTACTCAGCTGGATGGACCAAGAATCTGACTCTACAAGGCAACTCCCTACGATCCTCCCTAAACATGCAACCCTGCACTTACTGCTTGAAGTAGCGCTCTCTGGGAAAAACATCAGCACTGAATTCTGTGGATTGTATAAACTTAAAGAGTTCCCTAGATATCCAGAATGATGTGGGAGTGTGTGTTCACAATGTTTCGGGGCTGTGCCACTTGGTGCTATGGTGGTGGTGATGGAAGCTTATGAATGCTTTGCACTTAAAACAAAACCAAAAAACCTCTGTACAGAAAACTAGCACATCAGAGAGAAAAGGTTTTGCATTGCCCTCTTGCAACATGCAGTTCCTCACCTGCAGTCTAAAGTAGCACAGTCCAGAATCCCCCATACCTTTCCCTTGAATGGCTCTCACTGTCATGCTAATCCCCACACCTGTCATCTGCCACACTTACACAGAGCACAATCATTTCCCCTCCTCATACTCATCTCACACCAGGCAGGCAGCCAGAGTTTCCAGCTTATCCCAAACTGAGAATATAGATATCATTCCCCTGTTATGTGGTGAGTAAACAAACAAACAAACTCTCTTTCAGCAACAGGTAGGTAGCCGTGTTGGTCTGAGTTGAAGCAAAATAAAAAAATTCCTTCAGTAGCACCTTAAAGACCAACTAAGTTTATATTTTGGTATGAGCTTTCGTGTGCATGCACACTTCTTCAGATACTCTTCAGATATCTGAAGAAGTGTGCATGCACACGAAAGCTCATACCAAAAAATAAACTTAGTTGGTCTTTAAGGTGCAACTGAAGGAATTTTTTTATTTCTCTTTCAGCAGTAAGGACAATAAAGAGGACCCCAAGTCCAGAGTGGCAAAGTCCCAATCTGTATGGAGTGGTGCCCTTTGGATTGCGTAAATGCAGGCATGTCCAACAGGTAGATCACTGGATGTCTGCGATAGGTCACTGGTAGATCATTGGCTCCCCCCAAAGAAGCTGAACTGTGGCTCCCCTAAAAAAATTTTTACCTCCTCCCTTTCACCTGAATCCCCCCAAAATGGGCCTTTTTCCTTCCTCAACTTTGACCTGAACCCCCCAAAAGGGGGTAGATTACTGCCAGTTTTTAACTCCGTGAGTAGATTGCAGTTTCTTGGGAGTTGGCCACCCCTGGTGTAAAGGATCCTACTCCAAAAGCTTAGTTAACCTAAGGGTCAACTCAGCCCTTAGGGCTACTGTTGTTTGTGACAGAAAAGACTGCCAGCCTTTACTTTAAATGTCACAGTATTTGAAGGAACTGAATTATTTATTTAATGAGGCAACATTATTCTTTTGAAGCAAAGAAAAGAATTGGAGGAAACCCACCTACCCCCACAGGGCAGTCTGAGACAAACACAGCAGGGTGCATTTCTTCCTTTTTCCTTTACCTAATGTAAAGTTTAACCACTCCTTTGGTTATTGCATTGAGCCAAATGGTTAAGAATAAATAGTAATAGAGAAAGTAGTGATGCTTTTAAACAAGCACATGCTGGCAAAACCAGGTTTGAACAGATCAATGGCTGTTCCAGTTGTGTGTGTGTGTGTGTGTGTGTGTGTCAAGTCAGTCCACCTGAAAATGAATTGTGTATTTTGCACATCAAGGTCTGCAGAAAAGTCTTACAATAAAACTGCAGTTCTCATAAGTCTAGCAGTATCTCAAACAACGTAAAATGTTCTAGTTACAGGTAGGTAGCCGTGTTGGTCTGAGTCGAAGCAAAATAAAAAAATTCCTTCAGTAGCACCTTAAAGACCAACTTAGTTCTTAGTTGGTCTTTAAGGTGCTACTGAAGGAATTTTTTTATTAACGTAAAATGTATTGGCATTTTTGCCAATCAATAGGGTAAACTAGATACAGTAGTCAACAAAGAGAATAAAATGTGACATTCACACTCCTTTGTATCCTTTCCTTCCAATACAAGGAATAACTATAAGACAAAACTCAAATCTACAAATAATGCCACCCCACATTAGTGCTTCTAGGCTGGGTGGATAGGGAAATGGTGTGCTACATGATTATGACTAATATTACACACCCTTGTACATTTTGTACGCAATTTAAAAATCCATTGTTCTTTAACTTAGTGAAATGTCCTTCCTTCCTTCCTTCCTTCCTTCCTTCCTTCCTTCCTTCCTTCCTTCCTTCCTTCCTTCCCTGACTCTCATGAGCCATTTCCTCTTTCTCATTCAAGAAGCACCCTGGGTGCCTTAATTAACATAAATCGAAGCACTGTTTAGGACAGGGATGGGGCTCTCCAAGCCTGGGGGCCAAATGCAGCCCTTTAAACTACTCTATCTGGCCCTTCTCGAGGCCACACCTTCTCCTAAGCCACACCCCTCACCAACTATACCTTCCTACCTCGAGTTATTGCTTGGCTGGAATGTCAATTTGTTGCTTGCTTCACCCATGTTTTCCTCTGGACCCACCCACCACTGGTATGTGGCCCCAGCAAGATCTCCCAGATGGGAATGTGGCACCTGAGCTGAAAAGGTTTTCCCACTCTCAGTGTAGGCTTCTAATTCTTAAAATTTATAAAAGAAGCAGAATGCTCATGCTCACGTGGCTGGCCGTAGCCAGTATGGGCCACATAATCAGCCCTGCTAGCTTCTTCTAGTCTTCACAGTAAGTAAGGAGATATTCCCACTTTCCAGGCAATAGTCTCAAATTGTGTTTAATACTCCTGAACCAACAATCTAGGAACCCCTGGACACACTGGCCTAGGGCACTGGCATGCAACAGGTGGGTCAGGACCCACTACTGAGTCACAGTCTGATCTAAGGTGGGCTGCAGCAACAGCACTACCAAACTAAAAATATGTGGTTAAAATAAAAGGGTCCCCAAATGCCTGGTGGGTCCAGGTCTGAAAAGGTTAGAGCAGCCTTGCAAATCAGCTCACAAACCTTACTAACCAGGAAAAAAACGACACACCTACCGTATTTGGGCTACCCCTCTGTAAATTGTTAACCTGTGATAAGCTTTATTAGCAGGCCGGCTTTATCATTAGGCAGAGAAAGGCAGCTGCCTCAGGCTAGAATTTTAAATACAACCTCTTCAAAATAACACTACCGCTATGCCTTTTAGTGCTCCACCCTAAGGTTCACCTTAACAGAACAACACACACACACACCCAACACACCACCCACATAAAGCCCTGATCAAAATTTGCCTTATCTCTGTCCTAAGTGAGACTGAGACTATAAGCTTACACTTACAGCATCGCCTCCAGATTCTGCACGGCATCAAGCACACTGCAAAGCATTAAAGGAGAACTGTCAGGGTTCCTTGCAACCAGAGCACCAGTATGCCATTGGGCACAGTCAGCCATTAATCAGCCCAATCCTATGCACATTTGATTCAGAAGGAAGTTAGGGCAAGCAGAAGGTCCCAAATTCAATCCCAGAAATCTTCATTTAAAAGGTTCAGAGAGCAGGATATGAGGAAAGCCTCTCCCTACCCAAGACCCTGGAGAACCACTGGCAAGCCAGTGTGGAAAATGCTAAACTTGAAGGATGGATAGAGTCTGAATTCTTCATATGCTCATGTTTCCCCTTTGGACCAAGATACTGCACTATATAATAATAATAATAATAATAATAATAATTTATTATTTATACCCCGCCCATCTGGCCGGGTTCCCCCAGCCACTCTGGGCGGCTTCCAACAAAACAGAAATTCTAAAATACAGAGATCCATCAAACATTAAAATACAGAAATACATCAAACATTAAAAGCTTCCCTAAACAGGGCTGCCTTGAGATGCCTTCTAAAGGTCTGGTAATTGTTGTTCTCTTTGACCTCTAGTGGGAGGGCATTCCACAGGGTGGGTGCCACTACCGAGAAGGCCCTCTGCCTGGTTCCCTGTAACTTGGCTTCTCGTAGTGAGGGAACCGCCAGAAGGCCCTCGGAGCTGGACCTCAGTGTCCGGGCAGAACGATGGGGGTGGAGACGCTCCTTCAGGTATACCGGACCGAGGCCGTTTAGGGCTTTAAAGGTCAACACCAACACTTTGAATTGTGCTCGGAAACGTACTGGGAGCCAATGTAGGTCTTTCAAGACCGGTGTTATGTGGTCTCGGCGGCCGCTCCCAGTCACCAGTCTAGCTGCCGCATTCTGGATTAGTTGTAGTTTCCGGGTCACCTTCAAAGGTAGCCCCACGTAGAGCGCATTGCAGTAGTCCAAGCGAGAGATAACTAGAGCATGCACCAATCTGGAGAGACAGTCAGTGGGCAGGTAGGGACTCAGCCTGCGTACCAGATGGAGCTGATAAACAGCTGTCTTGGACACAGAGTTGACGTGTGCCTCCATGGACAGCTGTGCGTCTAAGATGACTCCCAGGCTGCGCACCTGGTCTTTCAGGGGCACAGTTACCCCATTCAGGACCAGGGAGTCCTCCACACCCGCCCGCCTCCTGTCCCCCACAAACAGTACTTCTGTCTTGTCAGGATTCAATCTCAATCTGTTAGCCGCCATCCATCCTCCAACCGCCTCCAAGCACTCACACAGGACCTTCACCGCCTTCACTGGTTCTGATTTAAAAGAGAGGTAGAGCTGGGTATCATCAGCATACTGATGGACACCCAGCCCAAACCCCCTGATGATCTCTCCCAGCGGCTGCATATAGATGTTAAAAAGCATGGGGGAGAGGACAGAACCCTGAGGCACCCCACAAGTGAGAGCCCAGGGGTCTGAACACTCATCCCCCACCACCACTTTCTGAACACGGCCCAGGAGGAAGGAGCGGAACCACTGCATGACGGTGCCCCCAGCTCCCAAACCCTCTAGACGATCCAGAAGGATGTTATGGTCGATGGTGTCAAAAGCCGCTGAGAGATCCAGCAGAACAAGGAAACAGCTGTTACCTTTGTCCCTAGCCCGCCGGAGATCATCGACCAGTGCGACCAAGGCAGTTTCAGTCCCATGATGAGGCCTGAATCCTGACTGGAAGGGATCCAAATGGTCCGCTTCTTCCAGGCGTGCCTGAAGTTGTTCAGCAACCACTCGCTCAATCACCTTGCCCAAGAATGGAAGATTTGAGACTGGGCGATAGTTGGCCATATTGGCCGGATCTAAAGATGGTTTTTTAAGAAGCGGTTTAATAACCGCCTCTTTCAGCGGGTCTGGGAAGGCTCCTTCATGGAGAGAAGCATTTACCAACCCGCGAAGCCCATCGCCCAGCCCTTCCTGGCTAGCTTTTATAAGCCAGGATGGGCAAGGATCAAGGAGACAGGTGGTTGGTTTCACTCGTCGAAGCAGCCTGTCCACATCCTCGGAGGTAACAGATTGAAATTGATCCCACAAAACTTGACTAGACAGGACTCTAGCACTCCCCCGCCCCGGCCCTGCTCCCACGGTGGAGTCTACCTCTTCCCGAATCTGAGCGACTTTATCTGCAAAAAACTTTGCAAAATCATTGCAGGAGATCATGTGGCCCGTACTGGGCCCGGATGGAGCAGGTGGTTCCGCTAAATTGCGAACCACCTGGAAGAGTCTCCTGCTGCTGTTTTCTGCAGATGCGATGGAGACGGTGAAGAAGGTCCTCTTCGCTGTCGCCATTGCCACTTGGTAGGCTCGAAGTTGAGCTCTAGCCCGTGTCCGGTCTGATTCAAAATGAGTTTTCCGCCACCGGCGCTCTAGCCGTCTCAGCGACTGTTTCATCGCCCTCAGCGCCGGGGAAAACCACGGGGCTGTCCGGGCTCCATGCAATCTGAGAGGGCGCTTCGGAGCCAGACAGTCAATAGCGCTGGTTAACTCCGCATTCCAGCGGGCCACCAGGGAATCAGCTGAAAGGCCATCGACATGGGATAAAACATCCCCTACCACTCTCTGGAAGCCAATTGGATCCATTAAGTAGCGGGGGCGGACCATCCGAATCGGTCCCACCTCCCTGCAGAGGGGAAGGGTTGCGGAGAAGTCCAGTTGCACCAGAAAGTGATCTGACCATGGCACTTCTTTTGTTTCGCTTTTACTTAATGTCAGATCACCAACATCCATAGAGGTGAACACCAAGTCCAAGGCATGTCCGTGGCTATGAGTTGGGCCAGACTTATTCAGGGACAGCCCCATGGTGGCCATGCTTTCCACGAAGTCCCGAGCGGCTCCTTGTAAGGTCGTGTCGGCATGGATGTTAAAATCCCCTAAGACAACCAAGCTAGGTGTCTCCAGGAGCACATCCGACACGGCCTGAAGCAGCTCGGGCAGGGAATCCTTGGTGCAGCGGGGAGGTCGGTACACCAAAAGGAATCCTGTACTGCCCCTATTGCCCAACTTCCAGAACATGCACTCAGAAAACTCCGTCTTACCAATAGGACGCCTGGTGCAAACTAATGACTTCCTAAAAATCACTGCAACCCCCCCTCCCCGCCCAGATGGCCTGGGTTGCTGTGCATAAGAGAAACCTGGTGGACAAGCAGCGCCAAGAACGGGCCCACTAGCTCATTCTTGTGCATTACAAAAGGCCTGCAGAGCTTCATTGGTATCCTAGCATGGGGAAAAGATTGAGACACCTGGGACACATATTCACCATACATTTAAATCACTCTTATACCAATAATGTTGGGAAATTGTAGCTTGTTAAGGGTGCTGAGAGTTGTTAAGAAAGAGAGTTGTTCCCTCACAGAGCTGCCATTCTCACAATGCCCTGCCTGGCCACTCTGGGAATGGTAGCTCTGTGATGGGAAAAAGGGGGTCTTCTAACAACTCTCAACACCCTTAACTACAGCTCCTAGGATGTTTGTTGGAAGCCATGACTGTTAATGTGGTATAAGACAAATATAATATACAGATGTGGACCTGGTCTGCAGTTACAGCAGAATGAGAATCCTGAACTGTGCCACTTAAAGCACTTTGTCCCTACCTTCATATAGGAATGGCACAAACATTCCTTACAGGTCAAAGGGGAGCAAGGCTCTGCAGAGCATTACCATTTTATAATGTCCTACTTGCATAAAGTCCCCCCTGCTGCCACATTGCAGAGTGGGAGAATTCAGAAGTGCATTCTGCCTGCAGTTGAAAGTGGTGTAAGTCCAGGGCCAGCAGCCCAATACATTTTCCTGCCTGAGGTAAAGCGCAAGAAAGCACCCTCTCATTCTTCATAAGAAGCCAACTTGATTTGCTGTTGAATTTTTATTCAACACCAACAATGCCATCCAGTGAGCCAGGGGGCAGCAGGCTATGATTATTCTTATTCTCATAATAATAATTACTCACCCTTCACTGTAAGATTCCAGGGCAAAACAAAAACACAATATTAAAAACAGTTTATAACAACTTACAGTCACAGAAATAAGGTGGGTCCTAAAAAATATACCACTCAAGTGTCAAAAGCCAGCATAAAGAGATACTTCGCTAAAAGCTGTACAGTATAATGAAGATACCAGAAGCACCTCTGTGCTGAGGGGGTTCCACAACTTAGAGGCTGCCACAGATAATTCACTATCCTGGGTCACTGCCACCCCCAAACCTCTGAAGGCAGTGGAGCAACCAAGTGGAGCAAGCCAATCTTAACACCCAAGATGGTTTTGTAGGGGAGGAAGTAGACTTCCCTTGGGCACTCTCTAATATAGCCCATCTTTCCACCACAGGCCTCTACCACTGCATACATACACCCTAGAGAGGTCACTTTGGTGCTGCTAATGCAGCTGTTTGACTTCACCCTCAGAAGTGCACTCCATTGTCTCTAGAGACAGATGCCAACAATTACTTGCATGTGCAGACCAGATGCCTGATGAAGATGCCTGATCATTTGACAAAACACCTTTCTATAACAAAGTAAAAAATGCAGGGGTTGGCACCCTACCAATCCTGGTTTGCAGGACTGTCACCCAGACCCTTCCTAGGTGACAAGCCACACCATGACAGACAAGAACACAAGTTCATAGTCTCAAGAGCAAATGTGGGTTACTAAGTTTAGAATGTTTGACTAAGATCCGAGAGGCAGGTACAAATGCCCATTCAGCCATGAAATTCACTGGGTGATCTTGGGTAATCTTTGGCAATTCACCATCTCACAAATTAACCCACCTAACATGGTTGTTGTGAGGCTAAAACGGGCTATCCTGATCCCTTTAGTTGAAGAGTGGGATAAAAGTGTCGCACATAAATACTCAGGACACAATTTCATTACTTTGGATGAATCACTGAGCCCTTCTCAGCCTGGCTCACCCTCCTCACAAAGCTGTAAAAGCTTGTATTTGCATTCCTATGATAGAAAATGAATTCTAAATATATGGATTGAGAGTTATGTGGGTTCCTTGCCTTAGATGTTAAAACATTACCACTTTGGGGTGGGTGGGGAACACTCCAGTGTGTTTAGACTGCTAACCTGCTGCTTCAGAGAGACGCAATCCAATCCCCCTCCCCACTTTCCACCTGCCTTTCTATTTACACCAGATCTTACCACACAGCTGTTTCAGGCAAGCATTAAATAAATTCTACCCTAGTCAGGCCTGGAAGCCCCTATTATTCATACCTTTGGAGCAAAGCTGGAAGTTGTCTTTTAAAATAGTTTGAGCCAGAAGTTTTGAGATTTCTTCTTTTTAAACACCCTTCTAAGGCCCAGATGCAAATCCACAAGGATGCCATTCCTCAAGGGGGCAAAGTTACAACAACCTTGGTGTGCCAAGGTAAGATCAATGCAGTGCATTAATGCCTCAACCTCACGGCAGAATAAATAAAATCCCCTCCAGGATTCATAATGTTCAGACTCCTCCTGCTCTGCTTAAAGAGAATAACTCAATCGTGTCAGGACAACTGGAAGTCTGCTTGTGGGCATGTTCAACCGATGATCAGGAAAAGCAATCCTCTCTCTTCCTCCTCCCCCCCCCCTTCAACTCTTTTCCAACCGGGGAAGGAAGGAAGGAAGGACCTAACCATTAGCTGCAGGTCTCCGACGTAACATATAAAGCTACACATTGATCGGCCCAATGATGAGGGTTGGGTTACTTTTTAATTGCAGGAAAGAGCTTTTTATGCAGTTTTCCAGGAGAGGCAAGCAACCGCTTTCATTGGGCCAAATGACAACGATAACGAAACTTATACATACAATCAAAGAGAATCCGATTGTGTGTCAACCTATGCAGTGACTTTTGCAATGAAGGGGGGGGGGGAGCGCTCAACACACTGCCACCCGCTCCCCAACTCACAGCAGCCCGACGACCCAATCCCAGCCTGCAAATAAGAGAGCTGGAACACGCGTGCTCTCGGTCCTTTGCGCGGAGGCGCAACGAGGCGACAGGCGTAGACGCCACTCCTTTGCAGGCAATCCTGGGGAAAAGTCACCAGGAGACCTTCGCCCTCCGAGGAAAGGCAGGCAGGCCATGCCCCACCGCCGCCTCCTTCGACTCACCTATCGCCCCTCTCCCTCCCTCCTCCGGAGCCCCACCGCCGCCACCTCTCACCTCCGCGTCCAGCTCCATGTCCACCAGCTCCATGTCGGGCCAAGGTTCCGCTCCCAGCTGGGCAAGCGGCATTGCGGCTGCTTCCTCGGAGCCCCGAGAAATCCTGCAAGTCCGGCTAATAGGGGATCTCGATCTCTCCTTATTCCGCCTCCAGCCGCGCTTCAGGCTTCTTTACGCGCGCTGCGGCGGAGCTGTGAGTAGGGTGGCCGGGCAGCCAGGCGCCGCGCTCGACCACAGCCACCCTTCGCCTCTCGGCGCTGCGGGCTACTCGGGTGCCCGAAGACTTTCTGCGCCGCCGCTTGTTTCCCACCGCTCCACCAGCACACTCAGCGTCGGGCTCCGCTCTCCCCGGGAAGGAGGAGCTGAATGCCGGCCCCTGGCGCCTTATTGGCTGCTCGGCCTAGCGGGGAAGAAGAGGGCGGCTACTCCTCGACTCTGGCTGAATCTCCGGCCCAGCCCGGGGCCCGCTCGCTCCGGGGAAGGGCGGGGAGGAGTGAGAAAGCCCACCTCCTCGCAGCTGCTCCAGGTAGTAGTACCTCTCGCTTCCCCGCAGTCCCTCCTCCGTCCCCTCAAAATGCTCCCGCCGTCGTAAATTCCCGATTAAGTCATCCATCCGCAATCGCGGCCGCCGCTCTGGCGTCTTCATCCTGCTGCGTGCGATCCTAAACATGCTTGGTAGAAAGTCCGTTGCCTGCCTCCTGCCCGCCCATCCATATTAGATATCATGGGACTTAAAGGTAAAGGTAAAGGGACCCCTGACCATTAGGTCCAGTCGTTCTTCCGTGTAAAAGGGCGAAGCAGTGCGCTGTTAGTGGCAGTTCGATCCTAGCTAAACCGTGTTTGCAGGAAAGCAAGTCCTGTTGAATTCAGGGGTGGGGGGAGACACTGGGTGTTACTCTCAAGTAAAGAATCTTAGCTTGAGAATCGCGTAGGTTTGATAACCTCGTAGAACCAATTACCAGCATTCATTTCCTGTTAACTAACACGCTTCTTTTTAATGACTAACATGCAGTCCTGTACAGATTTACCTGGGAATTCATTCACATGGGGCTTTAAAATAGACCTGAATAGGATTGCACTATTCCTGTAGGGCAGCCTTTCTAGCACACTACTGCAGCTGGAGTTTATGAGCGCTGTAGTCCAAAGCACCTGGAGGGCACCAGGTTGGGGAAGGCTGATGTAGAGCTAGGAGAGTGGGGATGAACTTTTTGCAGCCACATGACAATGGGCCACATGACAATGGGCCACATGACAATGGGTGTGTGTGGCCAGTGGCAAAAGTGGACAAAATGAATGCAAATTTTATCTGTGTGCTAGTTTCTACAAACACACCCCTCTCTCCTCTATCCAGGCAAGAAATAGGCATTATCAGAAATCAAGGAAACATTTTGGCTACGTGAAAACACTCAATGAGCATGCAAAGCAGGGCTGGTGAGGGGTGTGGCTTCAGAGAGGGTGCAGCCTGTGAAGAGTCCAGAGAGCCCATCAGACCACATTGGGGTCCTGGAACCTGAGGTTCCCCATTCTTGGGCTAAAAGGTAAAGGGACCCCTGACCATTAGGTCCAGTCGTGACCGACTCTGGGGTTGCGCGCTCATCTCGCATTATTGGCTGAGGGAGCCGGCGTATAGCTTCCAGGTCATGTGGCCAGCATGACAAAGCCGCTTCTGGCAAACCAGAGCAGCACATGGAAACGCCGTTTACCTTCCCGCTGTAGCGGTTCCTATTTATCTACTTGCACTTTGACGTGCTTTCGAACTGCTAGGTTGGCAGGATTCTTGGGCTAGGATCAAGTAAAACAGGATCTGAATCCCTGCTCAATCATGAAGCTCATGGAGTGATCATGGGCCAATCAATGTATCTCGTCTTAACCTGCCTCAGAGGGTTATTGTAAAAATGAAATGAGAAGGAAATCAGCCATAAATCTTACCATTTCCCTGGCTGAATGTTCTTGAACCCTGATAATGCCTCATTGCTTGCTATCTAGCCTCAGGACTGTCCCCAGAATGCCGTATTTGCCCTGCTGCATGCCCTCTTTGTGGTTTTGCCTGGCTGAATGTGTTTTTGAATTGTGCAGATGCTTCATTGCTTACGTGTGTGTGTGTGTGTGTGCGTGTGTGCGTGCGCGCGCGCGCAAATCATCAACTTTTGCATGGCTGCAGTGTAGCCCACGGTACAAAAGTAGAAGTCACATCCTTGTTCTGACCACCACTGGCATGTGGATCCCGAAAGGTGTCATACAAGGATATGTGGGTCTCAGGCTGAAAAAGGTTCCCTAACCCTAAGTACCCCCCCCCCGATTTTCCTCTGAAATCCTAACACAGGGGGGGTTAATCCTCTTTGACTTGAGGGCCACACTCACTCTTGGCCAACTATCTGGAGCATGCACACCAGTAGCAAATGAGACCATCCCACACACATATACCCTCTGTAGCAGATGCATGAAGATCAGTTCAAGAGGGCATTTTTTGCCCCTCCCCCACCACACATCACTTTATCAATCTGATGACCGTAGGTTAAATTTGCATTCCCACCAGGGTGCTGGGTTGGTCAGGGATGCTTAAACCTCTTTCTCCATCAAAGCAGAGCATCTAATTTATTTATGTATTCTTTTTTCTGCTGCACCAAACCTGGTGGGAACTTTGGGGGCTATTAAGAATTTGCTTGGGAGGTGGCAGAAGTTAAGGACTAGTAGCATGGTAGGTCTTGTGGAAGGGGTTACCCTGTATCTAGCCATCTTATTGCAGTCATACGCTAGCTTTCCCAAGTCACAATGAAACTGAATGACCACCACTGCCTTTGAGCAGCAAGCAGTCTTTATATGAAAAGTATTTCCCACAAGTTAGGGCCCTTCAGATTCTTGGAATGTGAAATGCTGACTTATTTTTAAAGAGGGATGCAATGCCAAAGCTTTGCAAGGCCTGGACCTTCATCAATATTTCTAGCCAACAGAAGTTGCCAAAATCTCTTTGGTTTGGTTATTTAATTGCTAGGAAATCTCTGACCCAGAGGTCAGGACTGCCCACTGTAAATGTGGGAAATATGTTAAAAATAAAACAGTTTCCTTTCTATTTATTCAAAAGTCACCAGATAGGTAGGTGCACAGTAACCAGAAGGAATTGCACCACTGCAATGTCAAGGTCACAGTGCGAGGTTAATGGCCAACATCCACAGGGATCATGTGTGCAGCATGGCAAAGCATGCCCAATACAATTTAAAAACTGGAGGAAAATCTCTGCTGTTCCTTCTCCACCCCCTCATTAACAGACTTGCCGCAAGTATTTCATCCCAAGAAAATTGGCATATTGACAGCATACCTGACAACGGTAATGGGAAATTAAAATATCAGTAGTTTTAAATATCTTAATTTAAATTGCAAGTGAAGTATGACACCCTTGTTCTGGCACATCAGAACGGCATTGGAGCCATCAGAGCAGGACTTAGGGGCAGAAGACTAGGGCCCCACTCAGCAGAATGAGCTGGAGGGCCCCCCCAAAAATGTTGCAGGGCTAGCTTATCACAGTTCTGAAGCAATACACACATTACCCTCCGAAAAGCCTCCCCACCACAACCAATAGTATTAAATCTGTAAGTCTAATACTGTATTCTGAACAATGCTAGAAAGACCAAGCAAAAGGGTGATGCATTTACACTATAGCATTATACAAAAGTGGAAATAATCCAATTGTCAAGTTACCTGTGGTGACTACTGAGGGTTAGTTCCAGGGAATCAGGTAGGAAACCTTGGCAGATCAGAATAGAATTTGTGCCTTTCCTCTTGCAAGTAGTGAGTAGCAAATAGCCACCGATAAGTGCAAGTTTTATGAAGAGGAGTTGAGGTCTGCAAAAGAAGGAGGGGAGAAGCAACATTGTGGAGTGTTCCTGTTCAAGATTCCAGCTAGCCATGCCCTTTCCCACAGTACTCCATGCCGTTCCCCTAAGGGCTTCCATCTCTCCCACCAAAATATGCTTGCTGTTGTCTGCCCACTGAGCATTCAGGCCTCCTTAGGCTGTTTCTGGAACTCTCCCACTGCTGCTTCAGTTCTTTTTCTCAAGTGTTATTGTACTTCTGCAAACCTTGAGGTTCTCCTAAGCCTGCCAATCCCTCTCTCTCTTGCATGGATGGTGTTGTGTTGGTTACATAAGGATTAGCTCTTAAGAGAGTGAGTTGTCACAGATTGTGCTGCGTTTCATTTCATTGCCATTTGGCCCCACTTTCTTCTTCATATTAATGTGTATCTGTGTATCTGTCTGCTAACTAAGGATAACACTTCATGCACCTGGCAAAGTTGGCACTAGTCCATGAAAGCTTCTGTTCATCTTTAAGGTGTCGCAAAATGCTTTGATGTGTTTGCTGTAACAGACTATCCCCTCTCAAAGCAACCTGTTACTGTGAGCTTTGCAGGTTACAAATGTTTTACTTGTGTTTCCATTGTTGCTTCTGAATGTGTAAAATACTGATATGAGCAGAACGATGCCAGTTTGGATAGCTACATCATGGCATGCAGAGAAAAGAGGAATAATGCTACTGGGGGGGGTGCCTCTTCAGTAGCACCTTCCCTGTAATGAAATGATGATATGCAAAGAACCTCTTGTAGAGGAGCTTGTGTTTGCTTTTCATGGAGACTAAAATGAACCAACTACAGCAATAACTAACAAAAAAAAGAGAGGGAACACAACAGGAACAGTGCTGCCATTCACAGGCACGTCTGCTCCTTTGATGTAAACAGAAAGGAAAGAACGGCACTTGGAGACATCAATGAATGCAATTAAAAAAATAAAATAACAAGTGACACCAGCTGCTGCCTCTGGAGCAAAGTAAATGAAATTCCAGGATGGTATGACTTTAAACAAAAATGCAAAGAGTGAATGCCTTGTAAATTGTTGATGTGAAAATGACAGTTGATAAACTCATGGTGGTGAGTTAACAACAATCATTTCATCTCCTGCTTTTCAGTTCTCTTCCAATTTCCCACTCCTCTAGCATATAAAGCAGAGTGAAAAAGAGGACAGGAGTTTGTGCACCTTTATTAGCTGTGTAGAAGAGTAGATTTCAGTGGTGTATCACCCCTGTAAAGGCCTCATTGAGGATGGATGAGAAATCACCTCTTATGTAGTCTCCCATTTTTATTTTAAGACATTTCTCTTGCATGATGTAGTGATGATGTGTGTGATTATAAAGGAAGGAAGAAGCAACCTACCTACTTGTACATATTCCACCATTCAGAAAATCCTGAATGAGACACGTTAGCACTGTTCAAAGAGCCCTGCTGGATCATGCCAAAAGTCCATTTAAGTACAGCATCATACCACTCGCAGTGGCCCACCAGATTGCTTCCAGGAATACCACCACCTGGACAGGAAAGCAGTAGTCCTCTCCAAATGTTGACTCCCTCAGCAACTGGTATTCATCGCAGAGGTTCTCTGTTTAGCCATGGTGAATGTGATGGCCTGGTGCAAAAGAGGATAGGGCTCATGCACCTTTAATTATAGTGTAGAAAAGGGAATTTCAATAGGTGGTGTTTGCCTGACAAGTAGCACCTGCTATAATCCCCTCTTCTACATAATTATTAAAGGTGCAGGAGCCCTGTCTTCTTTTGTACCCGGAGAGCTTAAAATTGGTGACTAATAGCCATCAAAAGATGTAGGAACATAAGAACAGCCTGCTGAATCAAGCCAATAGCCCATCTAGTCCAGCATCCAGTTCTCACAGTGACCAAACAGATGCCTAACATATCCCACATGATTACCCCTTTTGTACTCAATACAGTACATCACATTCTAAAGCAGGCTTCCTCAAACTCGGCCCTCCAGATGTTTTTGGCCTACAACTCCCATGATCCCTAGCTAGCAGGACCAGTGGTCAGAGATGATGGGAATTGTAGTCTCAAAACATTTGGAGGGCCGAGTTTGAGGAAGCCTGTTCTAAAGCAAAGGCAGAGAACCCTTTTCAGTCCAAGGGACACATTCCCTCATGAGCAACTTTCCAGGTACCACATGCCAGTAGTGGGTGAGGCCAAAGCCAAGAATAGGTAGGAACGAGAGCAAAAGTGGGCAGAACAAAGATGTGACTATTACCTTTGTAGAGCAAGCTTTGTTGTTGGCATCCATCTGTCTCAGGGGACAATGGAGGAGTATGCCTTTGGAGGTAAAGTCAAACCATTGGAGTTGCATTGCCTGCTGTAGCTATAGAGACTGATACAGGAGAGACATGTTTTGTTGCAGCTGGGGCAAATGAAGGCGTCCAGTTGTGCTCATGCAGGTGTACCATGGCAATTCTTCTTTCTTTGCTTCTCCCAGCAGTCATTCCTCCCCTAGTCACTGCTGTGGATACACGACCTGACCGATTGTCTCCAGGTGCAGGAGCAGGCTACATTCCATTTGCAAACATCTCTCAATCCAGGCAAGTATTATCAGAGTTCAAGGACACATTCCAGCCAGGGAAACACATTCAGCAAAGGAGTAGAGCAGAGCCTGGAGTGAAGGGCCTGACAGAGAGGATGAGAGGGCAGCATTATATATGCAGATCAGATATTTCTGTGCATTCCCAACTCTTATTCCTAGAGAAATGGGAAGATTGATTGGCTCTTACAATAGGGAGGCAGAGTTGGTGAGGCTGGCTTTGAAATGGCAAAACCTGACCAAGTTATACTTCCCAAACCACAAGTTTCTAAAGCAAATGAAGTTTCACATTCACAGTCTCGGTATCAGAGGAGAGAGTCTAAGAAATTTAAGTGGCAATGCTGAAGAAATGGCCTCTCTTCCTGGGGAGGGCAGAGTCAGTTTCCTAGCTTATCTTCCAGCCCTGATAATAATTACTGAAATCCTTTGAAACATTCAAGAATGCATTCCCACTGCATGTGATTGATGCTATCAGCAAGCAATATTTAATGCCGGAAGACATCCAACAATGGGGTTCTTGTTTACTGGCCTTTGGCACTTCACCACTGAAAATAGGTACACCACTTTGACAAGCAAATAAGGTGCTTCCACAAGTGGAATAACACTCTTTTAATGTGTTTCATGTAATATATCACTTTTAAAATATCAGTTTCTCAGCAGAACCAGAAGCAAAAGTGGGCAGAGCAAGAGATGCCAGGAAAAGCACATGTTTACATTCGAATGATCAGGTTTGTAGGTCTTCTGAGGGAAGGAGAAAATACACAAAATTACCATTGCTTAGGATGTAGAATCTGCTCAGTCTACAAAAACTGTATTACTGGGATAATTATAAGCCCCAACTAAAACATGTTTGAATTTCCAGTGCCATCTGGATAACCATCAAAAACATCCAGTTGTTCTTCATGCTGTATAAGCTGCAGGAGTTGCAACCAGCCCTTGGATCCCACGGTATGGTCTGAAGGTATGAGGGACCATCACCTGGCTGAAGCTAAGCAGATCTAGGCCCAGTAAGTGTCTGGGTGGGAGAACTTCCAGAAACTACATATATGCCATCTTAGTCTCCACGATGGAAGAAAAGTGATATATAAACATTAAGAAAAACAATAAATAGAATAATAGAATCCAGCTATCAAGGGCAGGATCTGGAGACAGATATTTCATCCTATGAATTTCCATTTGGAGGGGAAGAAAAGTTGTCCTCCTGATTGCTGACCAAAACTTGGGGAGGAAATGGGTCCAAGAACTGGGAAAAGAAACCCCTAAACTGAACACATGAAAGTGCCCTTTCCTGAGTCATACCAGGGATCTATGCAGACTACATGTTCTTCCACATACAGTCTATTCATGGTTACTCAAAAGTTCCGTCATAGGTTCAAATGGTAAAGACTCCCAGGAAATTCTATAAAAGACTTCAGTCTCTCATAAGTTGAAGCTTTACTTCCCAGGCCCTTTCTACCAACTTCTACTCCTGTACTGGCATATGGTTCTGCCTAAATATTCTGAATTGTGGGAAAACTCAAGAGTTGCTTAATGAGAAAAATTACAAATTTGTGTAATTATTTCTGGTTTTGTGCACATTCCTTGTTGTTATTCCACAACTTCATTTGTCAAAATGCAGAGAGAATAGTTCCCAGACTCTTAATATACATACTCCCCTGCTAACAAATAACTGGTTCTTTTTTTCATTTTCCAATTCTATGGCACAGGCACGGCTGTACACGTGTACCAAAAACATTGCCATGGATCACATAATTTATCAGATGTACAAATCCTGTGCAAAAGAATAAATTGTACAAAGCCAGCTGCAAAAACCCTTGTGGGAAAATGTTGTGCCTGGTTTTAAAAAGAAAGGAAGTATGACATCCCCAGTGATGTCTCCAGCTTAAGGCAATCTATTCAGCAGCCTGAGGCTGCAGATTTAAACAGCACCAATTTATTTCTTGACCTGTCATAGATTCCATGGTGCAGCTTCTTGCAGAAATTATTACACCAGAATCTACTACAACATGGTTATTTCAGGGAGGTTTGTTCCCTTTCCATAAGTCCATTATTGTATCTCTTGCTTAAAATCATACTCAGAGACAGAATTCTTAAGGGATGTGGTGGTTTCTTCTGTGCTGGGAAATGTTTTCAGCTGTGTTTGATCCATGGTTGTGTATCATTGGTAGCTTGTCCAAAGCAGACCCGAAGGAGTGTCTCCACCCCCATCGCTCATCCCGGACACTGAGGTCCTCCTTTGAGGGTCTCCTAGCTGTTAGCTCACTGCAAGAAGTGAGGTACAAGGCCTTCTCAGCAGTGGTACCCTCCCTGTGGAACACCCTCCCATCAGATTTCAATGAGATAAAGAACTACACAACTTTTTGAAGACCAGCCCTGTAACAGAAAGTTTTTAATGTCTGGTGTTTTAATATGTACTATATGCTGCCCAGATGGGCGGTGTATAAATATTATTATTATTATTATTATTATTATTATTATTATTATTATTATTATTATTTGTATACCGCCACCCTCTGGACCACACATGGATCTCCCCAAATGTAATGCCAAACAAACAACTGCATGGATTGTTTTTATTCCCAAAGCATTTTGATATGTTAAATATTTATCAAAGAGGGAATCTTACTCATTCTTAAAACATGATAAGGCATGGCTCAGAAAACTCTTATAGCAGCTATCAACTCAAGAAGGTTATCTGAATCATGAGAATGCAAATGTGAATTTTCTAAATAAATAGTTCTTCTTTTCTGCCAATTAGTGCTAACATTTTTGTAACCCAGAAAGCACTTGCCTTGCACAGCAAATGATTTGAAAGTGGAAGGCAAGGGATGGGAAACCAAGTGTTGTTGGACTCCAACTCCCAGCCAGCATTGTCAAGGTTCAGAGATTATGGTAGTTGTATTCCCAACAGCATCTGGAGGGCACCAACACATTGGCAACCCGGGACTAATCATTGACACGAGTCAGCCTCCCCCAACATCCAGATGTTGTTGGACTGCAACTCCCCAAATCCCTGGTCATTGGTGATACAGTACTTGCTGAGGTTGATGGGAGTTGTAATCCAAAAGATCTGGAGCGCACCAGGTTTTGGAATGTTGGCATAAAACAACTTCCATAAAAGATGGCTACGAGTGGTTACAAAATTAAAAGTGGATCCCAAAGCTGGTCCTGGGTTTGAAAAGATTGAGCTGTACTACCTTGAGCAGTACAGAGGTATCAGGGCTAAGGTGTTGTTCATGTTTGGCCCTGGATACTTTCTACTGCAGATAATACATCTCACCACTTGGGCAGGATCACATGAAAAAGGCACAAGAGGGAGGAGTCAGAGGCACTCCCTTAGTTCAGGTTGGCTAGGAGCGAGCATGAAAACCTTACTTTATTTAACATTCCAGGAGTTTCCTGGTGATCCCATCCAATCCTTTGCACTGAAGGGCGCATACATGTTCTGATTGTTTGATTATTATTTTTGTAAACCAACTCAGGAATATGAAGGGCAAATGTTTAGCCTAAATAAATAAATAATACTTACAACTCCTCTCTTGCCTCTCTCTCCTATCTCACCCAGCTCCTGATCAGTGGTATAGTAGAGGGAGAATGCAGTTCCGTCTTTTTTCAGAACAGGAGCAAAGACGTCATCTGCTGGAGCACCAGGGTAATTAATAGACCCCAAGGAGACTTTCAGGTTGCTGCTGCTGTTTTAATCATCATAGTGGGTTACAAAAGAGGCCATCAAAAGATGAGGCCAGTTTACTATTCTGTGACTGTCAGCTGTTTAATAAAGGTCGGTATTTGGATATGTGCTGCTGCTGCTCTTTGATGTGTGCATATAATGGATCAGTGAAGCTGCTTGCATCTTTGGACCATTCTTGGGGGTTTGGTTAAGGGACTGTTATGATGACCTGGATGTCAGAGTTTTCTGTGACACTTCTGCTCTTGAGTAAGAGTTAGCATGGTACTAATGTACTCCTTAAACCGGGCACCCCCAAACTTTGGCCCTCCAGATGTTTTGGACTACAATTCCCATCCTCCCTGACCACTGGTCCTGTTAGCTAGGGATCATGGGAGTTGTAGGCCAAAACATCTGGAGGGCCGCAGTTTGGGAATGCCTGCAGTTTAAACTGTTTACAGAGGCATTAATGATACATACAACCTAACATCAAGTTCTTCCATTAGCAGACTTTAGACTGGTTTGGAGAATCACCTTCCAGGTGACTAGTAACAAGGCACAGTAAGCTTCAGGCTTGGGTGTCTCCCCCTCCCCCTCCCCCTGACTCCCCCTCCCATAAGGTGCTGGTGGAGGCTCCCGAGGGCAGGTTGTTCAAACTGCCAGAGGGGAATTTATCTAATGTTACTACCGGTACAAGTTGCTCATTCCACCTGCACCTAGCCCTGCAAGTGTTTCCCTTCTTCCTTCGCCCTTCTGCTCTCTTTGTGTCTAACTTTTGGAACCTATTCTCTTTCTCTAGCCACATTTTTCTCTCCCCCTGCCCAGTTCAATGACTTGGCCTCCCCACCACACCAGCAAAACCCCAATTTTGCAAATGTCCAGGACTCCAGTTCCTTCGCTTGAGAGGTCCTAGCAGCCACAACATGTAGTAAGGGACCCCTCCAAGCTGTGCACTGACCCATCCCTATCAGGTAACCAAGGTGGCTGCAACACTAAATAAAGCTTTCATTAAATTTGTTTCAACAAAGGCTAGAGCTGAAGTAAATCTTAATGAACCCTTTCCCCCAGTCCATCTTTCCCAAGCTCCACCCCTCTGGCCTGAAAACTGGATCTTAAAAGGCTAATCCCCTGGCTTTAGTATTTATTTGCTTTGATGTCATCTTCTATCCAGACGGAGCACTTGC
The DNA here is from genome assembly GCF_965207765.1 of Zootoca vivipara. Classification (NCBI taxonomy): domain Eukaryota; kingdom Metazoa; phylum Chordata; class Lepidosauria; order Squamata; family Lacertidae; genus Zootoca; species Zootoca vivipara. Next base: position 61,475,157 of record NC_142589.1, on the reverse strand, counting down.
TGTGGTGCTCTGCAGGTGCGGCAGTGTGGGCAGCACTCAGGTGAGTCAGGCCCAGGGGACCCTTCTGTGGGTGTCCTGGCCCGGGTGCTAGACCATCAGTTTGATGGAATTACAACTGTAGGAACCCTTCACCTAATGGTTTATTCTGTTGGCAGCCAATCAAGAGAAGTTGGTGGAGGTGTTGCCTAGCAACCAGTCTGAATGGTATGATCCTTGCTGAGGTAACTAATGTGCTAATTGGCTGTGCAGTTCTTAGGGAGTTTCCCCCCTGTATGTTTAGCTCAGGCATAGGCAAACTCGGCTCTCCAGATGTTTTTGGCCTACAACTACCACCATCCCTAGCTAACAGGACCAGTGGTCAGGGATTATGGGAATTGTAGTCTCAAAACATCTGGAGGGCCGAGTTTGCCTATGCCTGGTTTAGCTGAATATCATGCTACTACCAACAAGCCCTGAATTAAGAAATACAAAACCTCTCTATTTCTCCTCATATCATGTACTGTTTTCTTAAGTTTACCCAGTAAAGCATTATCATGTTCATTTCTCTCTGGACTCTACCGGCATTGTTTTAAGTGACTCTGCTAACATAGCCTAGGTTCTATGGGCTCAGAACCACCAGCTTCAGGCTCTGTGGGCTCTGAATCAGTTATCAGTTAGCACCAGGAACCTGGTTCCCAGAAAGTGGTATAGCAGCCCCAGACATGACTGGCTCTGAGATCAAGGCCAGCATCACAGCAGGCTGTGGCACCTGACTACATATTAAAGCAAAGTTACGAGTGAATAGATTGGATCCAAGAGCATTAAAAGAGAAGATTTGGGGGGGGAATCACCCTTAAACCATATCTGCTTTGCTCAAGCAATGCATTGGGCAGGCAAGTCTGCAGTCCTAAGGGGCCACGGTGAGGTACCCAGAGTGTTTGGAGTTCTGTGCAGCTGGAATTTCAAATATGCTGGCCATCATCCACCATGCTCAGTTAGTGCAAGGAAAAGACAGGCAGCCTCTTTTCCTGTTTGAAATGTCAAGCACTCTGCAATGTTTGGAAATAAGTCGAGACCCTCATTGCTCATTTCTTTCCATCCAGGAAACGGGAAATTTGTGGTGTAGGGAGGTGAGGGGAGGATGATGGTGAGATTGTAGTCATGGCAACCAGCAGAGATGACCTCTACTGCCTGGGCTCCTCTCATTTGATTGGCTAAGCTCTCAAGCGAGATGGGTCTCTTTCTGCTTTGTGGGTATATATTACCTCTGGCTCGGTTGCCATATTTTTGCAAGTTTCTATGACAAGTGAAAGCTCCTTCGAGCAGATTTATGGAGCTGAAGTAGAGAATTCTCAACGTAGGAAGATCAGACAGGATGTGGTTGGAAGGAACATTGTTTCTTGAGCCTGGTTAACCCTTTTTAAAAAGCTGCTTCATGATTGTACCACTTGATTGGGCTTTGAACATGTGGGCATTCCAAGGGACATCTGTTTCCAGTCTTTTCCTACTCCCTGCACTAGTAGAATGTGCAAGCAGACACAAGGAATAAATCAAGTTAGGAATGCACAGCACCTAATTTGATGTTTGATAGGAATTATGATATATCATTGTGATGTTCCTGGGACCCTTTGAAAGGCTCTGTCACCAGGTTGTCCCTAAGATTAGTCTCTTCCATCAATCCAATTAAGTCCAAACATTCCTTGGATACCAGCTGCCACCAACCTACTGATTTGGAGCAGTAGGAATCTCCCTTGGAACTCTCCCTTGGAAATCTGACTTGGACCCAGTCCCACTTAAGAATAAAAGAAGAGCCCTACTAGATCAGACATTTAGTCTAGTGTCCCGTTCTCACAGTGGTCATCCAGATGCCTATAGGAAGCCCACAAGCAGAACATGACTGAAATAGCCCTTTCTTCACTTGCAATTCTCAGCAACTCAGAGGCATACTGCCTCTGGCAGTGGAAGGCAAGTATAGGCACTGAGGCTAGTCACTTCATACATGGGATCTGCTTCATACATATATCTGCTTTTGAAATCCCCCAGACCACATGTCAAATTCTATTTTGCTAATATAACACTTTCCAAAGTTTAAATGTTTTATCCTAAAAAGACTACATCTATCCCTAGCTGCTATCCTTACTCTGTTTACATATTTACTGACATCTCTTTCTAATCCCATCCCCCTGCCTGTCTCCAGCTGTCAGTTTGCCATTTTCCTAAATGACAATATACCAGTCACTTCCTCTAGCTCTGTCCAACATTCTACTCAGCCCTGTCAATCACTTGTAACAAAATGTTTAAATTATCAAGTGGGGTCTATTACATTTGGTTGGTTGGGAATACATTGGGCTGGAAGTTGGAGGAGTAATGTTGTTAGATGATATATGAAAAATATCAATAAACTAATTCTAAATACAATCATCATGGGTGTATGACACAAGCACAGAATTTGATCTCTACTCCTTATTGACAGAGCAAAGTGAAGCCTATTGGGTGAGATCAGGATTGGTGCATGTGTGTGGATGAAATCCCTTCTTTCGCAGTTTCCCTCTTTAAAATTACTTTCCATCCTCCAAGGCTGCTGCTTACCCTTGTAATGTTTTGCAAATACTGTAGCTCCCTAGGGGAGATTTCAATTTGGGAAAAGGTACATTGCACCTTCCAGTGATGTGGTCACCATCCAGATTGGGTCTCCACAACTGCAATGTTCTAGTTGGGGCTGATGGGAGTTGTAATTCAAGACATCTGGAGGGTACCAATTTGGGGGAAGGCTGTTCTACACACTAAATAATATGTGTTTAAATGAGTTGACCTATGTGCTACCTCTTTGTGCCAAAGGCACAGATGTCTTTATATAGAAGAAGCTGACTTGTGTGGATAACATTGTTTTACTTTTGATAACAAGCAATATAGTAACCATAACAGAAGCTCATAAAATACAATGCTATCCTTTCCCTGTGATTTAACCTTGGTTATAAATACTGTAAATAAAACTAGGCCTTTTAAACCTTACTTAGATGCTTCACCCTCCCCCAATCTGAAATTATCTTCCACCCTCCTAGGTTTGTTTCAAAATGATTCCCGTCCAAGGCAGAGCAGCAAATGACCTTTAGTCAAGGTGAACAGTACCCAAAGCTAGTCATGTTCTTTAGGTATTTCATTCAGAAATCACACAAGAACCATTTGCTGCTTTTTCGTGACATCCCAAATCTGTTGCCTGAGGCAGCCACTTCACTCCATCTAATGGTAGGGCTACTTATTACGGAATACATTTTCTCTTATGTAACTGCATTTTTAACTGAATGACCTCCTGATCATTAAAGAGAAGTGCAAGACTCATCAGATGCTTGCGGCCACCTCTTTCAGGGGAAGTGGAGATCCACATTCTCCCTGCCTTGCCATCCCCCAGGCATTAATTTTGCAGGGTGTCTGCTGCTGTGAAGCATTTTCCACACTCGGGTTGCTGCCCGGACTTGCCTCAGAAGGCTGTGGCATTTTGGGCAGCTGTGATCACATGTAGCAGCAAATAAAATGCATTCTTTTTTTTAAGTTGGAAAGAAACCCATCACAAAATGAAAAATCTATTAAATGTGATGTTCAAGGGCGCTGGCCAAAATATCTCACATCTGGAGCTTCTGTTCTCTTTCAAAGTATGACATTCACACCCAGCAAAGGAAAAATAAAATAGTAATGGAGACGTATGCACTGCTCAGACAAAGTGATACATCATCTCATCCGCATACAAAAACACAGAAAATAAAAACAAGATGAGAGGTGGAGAAAACAATGGTATATGAATTAGTTCTCAGATTGTATTTACAGTTCAAGCCAATTTATTTATTACTTTTTTATGCAACTTTTCTCCCAATGATTTCAAGGCAGCGGACATGATTCTACCTCTCCCCACCCCAATTATTCTCTCAACAACACTGTGAGGTTGGCTAGGCTGAGAGAGAATGTCCAAGGTCCAAGGTTGCTGAGGGAGTTTGGTGGTGTGGGTTGAGGAGATTTGAATCCGGTTGGAATTTGAGTCATAACAGTCCCGGGCAGTCTAACTACTGCACCACACTGCCTCTGTGACAGCTGTTTTCCCCCCCAGGGAAGTCAGTGAGAATTATACTTCTACAAAAGAGAGGAGGAGGGGAATATCTGGTGGCAAATTCTCAGAACCCTTGCCAAAATAACACTTCCCTGTAATTCACTGCGGGAACCTATGGCTGCATAGAATCAATAAAGCTGCCTAGGGCATGTTCTGTTGAAGAACGGGATTTAAATTTAATAAATAAAATAAAATGTAGGGTTTTTTGTGAAGGTACTCCCTGAGAGTGAATTATTAGACCCTCTGGTGTTGGTCCATGCTAAGGCAGAGACACTGAACCTGACGCTAGCTGTCCGACTCTGGGGTTGTGGTGCTCATCTCGCTCTATAGGCCGAGGGAGCCAGCGTTTGTCCGCAGACAGCTTCCGGGTCATGTGGCCAGCATGACAAAGCTGCTTCTGGCGAACCAGAGCAGCGCACGGAAATGCCATTTACCTTCCCACCGGAGCGGTCCCTATTTATCTACTTGCACTTTGATGTGCTTTTGAACTGCTAGGTGGGCAAGTAGCTTTTACACCAAGGCAAATTCACTCACAACCCCATCCAGCTATGGGGAATAGTCTGCCTCTAACCCCAAATTTCTTCCAGCTGAATTTCCAAATGCTTCAGCTGGTTTTTTATTTATTTAACCAAAACATTTGTGTCACCTTCATAGCACAACGCAGCCACTGGCTCCCTTCCTCTGATATTTGCCAGAAAACTACAGTTATCACACCAGGAAGAAGAGCTTAATACTGAAGGCTAGGCTACCCACCCTCACCTCAGCCTCTCCTGGCCTGTGCCTCACACTTCCATCTTCAGCCAACATTTCCAGCTGCCATCATTTCTCTCAACAGGCAGTTAGCTACCCTTTCTTCACTGACTGGACCCTCCAACCAATCAGTTTGTTAGTCCCCTGACCAATCAAAATGAATTTACCTGACCCAGATACCTTCTATAAATATTAAAAAGCCATTCTCATTCTCCTCCCCTTCCTATATGCTTGTGTACACACTATACCCAGTGCTTTTTTTTCCCTAGGAAAAGGGGTGCCGGAACTTACCATGAACTCTATTAATGGCCACGGCACCTACCTGAGAGGTGCCAGAACTCAGTTCTGACCAGTTCCAGCTGGGAAAAAAGCCCTGATTATACCTTTAAAACATATTGGAAGCACATTCTTTCCTTCAAGGAATTCTGGGTACTGTAGTTGGTTAAGGGATTATGGGAATTGTAACTGTGAGGGGGTAAACTACAGGGCCCAGATTTTTTTGAGGGAAACAATGTGCTTTGAAGGTATTCAGCATAACACAGTCTCCCTCTTGTTTCAACAAAATAAAAAAATTCCTTCCAGCAGCACCTTAAAGACCAACTAAGTTTTTTATGTTGGTACGAGCTTTCGTGTGCATGCACACTTCTTCAGATACACTGAAATAGAAGTCTTGTTCCAGAATCTGCTGCCAAGCTGCTACTTCTAAACAGGCCTGCAACATAGGAACAGCACAAGGCCTTGAACTTTGACAGCCATCCTCTAAAATCAACAGAGTTCACAGATATACAAAGCGCAAAACATAAACAGATGCTCAAATACACAGCATTTCACCACCAGGAGAAGTTATGCTAACTACCGTAGCTGGTGCGTGCTGGCTAGATCATTGGTAAAAAGTCCATTTCATGTACGAGCCTTTTTCAAGTCATTGATAGCTTCTGATTTTTTAGGGAAATGTTCTTTGTCAAATTCCAGCATGAATCATTAAATCTGAAGCTACCAATAAATAACTCAAGAAAGATTCATCATTGCAATGGACACCTTGCCCGTGATCCATAATTGTTGTGGTTTTATAATACCTCGATTTACAAACTTAATCCATTCCAGAAATCCGTTCTTAAACCGAAACCGTTCTTAAATCGAGGCACACTTTCCCTAATGAGGCCTCCCGCCGTCAGTGCCCTGCCACCGTTCGGCTTCCATTCTTAGACCGATGTAAAGTTCGCAGACTGGGACACTACTTCCAGTTTTGCGGAGTTTGTAAACTGAATAGTTCATCAACAGGGCTGTTCTAAAACCGAGGTACCACTGTATTCATTGTTATTTGGATTTGTATAGGTTTGCAAATTTGTATTAATATCATAGAATCATAGTGTTGGGAGGACCCATATATTAGATATAGAAATGATAGAGACATATTTAGAACACTTTCTTTCTAAATTTTTGTTGTGAAACACTGTTAGCATATATGTCTCTTGTGCATCACCATAAAGAAAAATGAGAACACTGTCTACTCGCTTACAAAAAGCATTTTTCATTTCTCTCTGTTTTTATTAAGCCCTCCATGTCTTCTTTCTTCCTCCCCACTACAAACAGGTAGTTGTGGAAGTGGTAGGAGAAAGTTCAAAGCTGATAAAATGCTGCTCTTTCTAACCTCAGGGGTCAAGTCAGGAAGCAATATCTAGGCTGGAATTTATTTTTTATGGGATAAAAATGTGCCTTCAGGCATCTCTCTCAAAAATTTATGCAGTGAAGGCAGTTTCAGGAAAGGGGTAAATTAATGCTGAACCAATTGGGTCAAGATTTCTCAAAAGACATTTTTCTGACAAAATTTCTGATATTTCTTTTGGGTGGGCACTTCACAGATCCCACCCTCCTATATTCTTCACCATTTTTTGTGGCAGTCACCATTCCCCAACATACAGTGTCCTGAATCAACACTATGGCTGCACACACCCCTTACATTCAAAGCACTTTCCCAATAATTTGGGGAACTGTAGTTTGTTAAGGGTGCTGGGAATTATAGCCGAGGGTGTAAACTAGAATCAATTCCCATAATTCTTGGGGGAGGGAGATGTGCTTTGAATGTATAGTGTGTATGTAGCCTGGTGAAGAGTAGAAAATGTTGAATGGAGAAGAGTAGAAAATGTTGTCCAGGTTGCCAACATGGTGGCTGCTGCCACCTGCAGCCTTAAAAGAATAAGGTCTGTGCCACTGCCAATGGTGAGCCCTGCCCTTGAGAAGCTGTTGGAGAATTCCCCCTTCCTTGGAAGAAATTCAGTGAAATGATCCCCGTCCCCTAATTTCTCAGCCCACAGTTATGGTGGAGAATTTGGAGAGACCAACCGCACACAACTCAATTCACAGGCAGAGCAGAAGGTCCCAGTCGCCGGCTTCTCCAGTTAAGAAGGTACATTGATGAAATTATGACCTGCTTCAGTGTAATGTGGCTTCACACATTCTTATGAATTAGGTCAACCCTCTGTTACTATGGTGACAAAATGCCACTGAGTGGCAAGTGCAAATGCTGTTGCACTTTTAATCAGGGCTCAGCCAAGATGTTTTGGCCACCTGAGGCCAAGATGGCTAAACACCGCCCCCACCCCCACCCCGCTCCAGTCCACATTCAGAAGCCAATTGAACTGGCTTCCACCCTGGCAACAGGAAAGCGTCCTTCAGCTCAAGTTTAGGATGTGTGGGACGGACTGTTTAGCACACACAGCTCTATCCTAAAATGGTGGCAATGGTGGGGAGATTGTGGGGGAATGGTAGAAAAAGGCAGGGGACTGCCACAGCCACACTCAGCAACTGCTGTGTGCGGGAGTCACCACGCTCTGCCTAATGGGAGGGCAAGTCCTGATGTTGAAAGTGGCAAAGAAGGATGGAATTTTAGCTGAAGCAGCTTGCCATTGCAAGGTGCAGGGGTGAGAGATGATGAATGTGCTAAAAATCCCTGGCTTCTACATAACTGTTAAATGGGTGTCTCCACTATCAACTGCTACACAAAGAGAAGGCACACCACATCCCATCAGGCGTGGAATTTGGTAATGTGTGTGGCTAAAATTTGACGCCCCCTGCCTAAGCAGACTTTGGGAAGGAGACGTAAGGCTCTGGCAGGGTCCTACAGTTCTCCTGCTTCCTTCCCAAAGCCTAGTTGGTGCTTGTTCAGCTTTGGGAAGGGCTATGGAGGGCTCTAGCAAAGGCGGTTGCACCGGGCGCAGAATGCATGGGGCGCTGCAGCAGGCACCGCAACTATGACATCCAGTGGAAGGTGAGAGGCGGGGGGTGCCCGATTTTGGCATCACACAGGGAACCACTAAAATTTGAGATGCCAAGATCCACCACTGACTCTAGGACCCTGCCAGAGCCCTCATGCCTCCTTCCCGAAGCAAGAGCATACTATGCTTTGGGAATAGGGTTGTCAGACTCAATAGAGGACAGGACTTCTGTGCCTTTAATTGCCCTGCTCTCTTTTGAGTCTGGAAACCTTAAAGAGAAACCAGCAGACCCTTTGTTTAATTTCCAAGCAAAGGGTCTGCTGGTTTCTCTTTAAGGTTTCCAGACTCAAAAGAGAGCAGGGCAATTAAAGGCACAGAAGTCCTGTCCTCTATTGAGTCTGGCAATCCTATTTGGGAAGGAGGCAGGAAGACGCCCCCTCGACTCTGTGCCCTGTGTGCCCTGCCCTATATCTGCCTCTGATTGCATGACCTACCACCTATTATTGATACCAGAAGCATAGTGGTGCTGGAGTGTGGGGTATGCATGCGTGTGCATATGTATATGTGTATGTGTGTGTGTGTGTATGTATGTGTGTGTGTGTGTGTGTGTGTGTGTGTGTATATATAGTCACAGTATATAGCATAACACCCAGTTTATTAGGATCAGCATGACTGCAATTCTATGCATTTTTTTTACTGCATGCAAATAAGCTCCATTTAACTCATTGAGGTGTGCTTACTTCCAGGGGAGGCTGGCCTGTTAGGTTGGATAGGATACTGCCCTAGCAACTGTGCTGAATTAAACCCTGTGGAGGTCCCAGGTGGTCAAAATCTTGTGGGGGTGGGGCTTGCAAATTATCTCGAAGCTTCTACTCGGCTACTCGTGAATATTCTACCAGCATCTAATTCACAGAAAACTTTGTATCTGGAGGTTTCTTGTGCGTGTGCTCTAGTGGGATAGCATTGAACTAAGAAAGCTTGCTTGCAATTCTATTTCAAGATCAAATCAATCTTATTTTGATCCATTGTCACGGGGCCGTAAGCCAAGGCCTACTCTGCCTATTTCGTAATCCGGCTCTGTCCAGCAACTTCATTGTGCCCCCACCTTCCTGCCTTCTTTCTTACATCCAGTTCAGAGCGCAAGGTCTGTGAGCTTAGGCTCAGTGTTGCCCTTGTAGAACTCAGCAGGGAGAAGGATGGTGACAAAACTAGAATTACGGTAATTGGCTTTGCCTCTCATTAGCTGTGGCTCCACCTACTGCTGGCCATCCTGTCTTCCGCCTCACCAGTCCCAAAGGGCACCAGTCACCACTTTTTATTTCAGACTGCATAGGATCGACTTGTAAAACATCGTGAGCTTTACCCAAAGTATGTTCAACTACCTCAACTGCAGCCTTTAGCTTTCAATTAAAATACAAACAGTCTTGCAAAGAAATGTTCCTACTTAAAGTGTGAACCCCAACAAAGAAAAGGAATGAAAGATCAGGTTTGTGTATGCAGTGTCTGCTTCTTATCCTCATTCTCTGACTTCCTCTGAGTCTCATTTGCTTGGCAAAAGAAGTTGGGTCCCTCTGTTATTGGATGCTCTTGCTCCAGAAAAATAATTAAAATTCGGAGGTGCATTCCCTCTTCACTACACTACAGATTGACACTGACTCACCACCAGGTCATAAACCCCACCTGCTCTACACACCACTTCAAGCAGACATAGCTTCCCCAGAATAAAGCTGCAAGCTATAGTTTGTTAATGGTGCGGAGAGTTGTTAGAACGGCACATATTCCTTTCATAGAGCTACCATTTCAATCTAGAGTGGTTTAAAAGTCAACCCCTCTCCCCAAGGAACTCTGGAAATTGTAGCTCTATGAGGGGAATGAGTTTGCCTAAGAACTCTCAGCACCCTTAACACTGCTACACCACATTTCACACAGTTCATTGAACTCGACATTGACTTTCCCATGTGAGTGTTTGTTTGGCTACACTTTTAATCACATTGCATTTAGTTGATTGGGGGAGCCACATGTATGCTGCAATTGCGTAAAGGATGTAGATTTGCAGGTGGGGTGGGGATAAAATAAACTGCTCAAAACTTGACGCCTGCAATTCCCTTAAAAAGAGCTACAGCTTCCAGATCATTTATCACACCTCCAGGTGTCTGTGCATTCTTTCCTACCTATTTCAAAATGCTGCAAACATAAATAAAACCCCACTTTTGGCAGTTCAGATGCAAAATGACAGCAGAAATGAGGTCAGTACGGTGGAAAGAGATGTTTAAATGATGCTGTAAGAGAGGATTAGTCTGCATTCTTCCATGAGATGGTTTGAATAGGATGGAGAGATGCAACTCCACCTATAAGGTGTCCCAACACCAAACGTTTAACAATAACAATCCACAGTAGGCTATGACTGGTTTTGAGTATATCACCTATATAGGGGGAGGAAAATGAATGTGCCATTTGTCTGCAATATACAGATGAGGAGTGCTGGATCTCATGGGCGTAGGCAGAGGGGGCTGTTGCCCCCCCCTAGAAGCAGGGCCGCTGGCCAGCCTACCCCGCTGGCCGCCGCTGCTCCTTTTCTTTTACTCTAAAGAGCAGTCTTTCCAGGGGGAAAGCAGGGGATAAAGGCAAAACTGCTAGGACCCATGCATAGAAAGCATAGGTCAAGTGGAAAAGCACTTTATAGACACAGGACAAGCAGAAGTGTGAACAAGCCCTGAAATGCAGCCAACCTTCAAAATTCACACTTCTCCTAATTTTGCAGTGCAGTTCTCCAGCCAAGTGATGAGTACAAAAATGCACGTACTGGGATGGTGTGTGCATAAAAATGCATATGAGTGAAAACAACATACAAAAATACATTATATTAGGAGAAATGCTTTGCAAAAATGTGTATATTAGGAGGAATTCACACTGAAAAGCTGATGATTTTCATTAAGACTAATTTTTTAAAAACCGCAAACTGATGTGGGCATTTGGATAATTTAAGATGGGAGAAATTGAAACTGAAATTGACAGACTTTCCCTTTTTGGAGCCACTTTTCTCTCTTGCTTCAACGCCGAGTTAAAAATCCCCACATGAAACTTACACCCTGCACATTCAAAAGCCATTTGCTTGCTTGTCTCTGTTGTCAGTCTTGCTTCCCCCATGTCTCTTTCCCTTCCCTTGACCTTCTCTCCCACACAGTCATTATTGAAACGAGTATTGAAACTTTTTTGGGAATTGTGCCAGTAAGTGCTGCAATTTAGTATTTATTGTATTTTGATACTATGGATCCTGGAGATTTTAGCTTGGGATCCTATGACTGTATTCTTTCTTGCAAATCAAATAGATTTTTAAAATGGTGAGCAGTACATAAATTATATGCATGCACGTATAAATAAATATAAAGTTTGGTTTGCATCCACTTTGAGGGAGACCTCTGTGCAACTTTTTTCCTAGTGCCATGTAAATTAATGACACTGTGCAGATAACTGCAGCCTTTGTCCTCTCAGCTGCTGAGAAGCACTTGTATGAAAAAAAAAGAAAACACTGCTAAGTATCCAGAAACTGTTGGACCTGGGAGGGCATACTCAACCCTTCACATTCATTTACTCTTCCCTGGACTCCTCAGGAGCCATTGCCTGGTTGGTGCCTGGAAGTGTGGTGGTGTGAATTGGGGCTTGCTTAACAGGCCAGGTGGGGGCAACAAACCAGTGAGCACTTGTGGCCCATCACAAACATGAAGCAAGGCAACTTAGGCACCCCAGGCCCAACCTGTCTGATACAGAGGCGTATTTTCTAACTGTCAATGCTTGATATTAGTTTCTGCTCCAATTTGTTGGTGTCACCTTAAATTTTGAGACCAATCCTCTAGAATGTTTGCAGGCCCCTTGAATTTTGTTTCCTCTGTTAAGAAGATCAGAGCCAGCCTTGTCACTAACTCTAAAGGAATGCTGTAGTCACAGCTATTGCAACCCACTATAACGCATGTAGAACACTAATTAATCAGTGAACTGATTATGTATGTTCTTTACTGTTACTTTTTGTAACAGACAATCCAATAATATGTATTCCATATGCTGTTTTCATTTTTATGTTGTATTCCTGGTGTTACTGTTGAAAACCAATATAATATATATTTAAAATAAAAATAAAGGAATGCCGTAGGATGCCTGCCTAGTGTCAGTCCATTGACAGTAACACCAACTGATGTTCTTTTTACTTACTTTATTATTAAATTTGCCCATCACTTTATCTTGCCCAGGGCAACCCAAAACAACTTAAAATCAAAGAGTAGCTCCTTGTAGGTCACATTTTAAAAGAAAGTCCTGTGGGACTACTAGGTAAGTTCAGAATTCCCAATGCTGGCAAGCCTAGAGCCATAATAGCTGATCTTCTGCTTACCTCTACACACTAACCTCAGCTACCATAACTAAATAAACCATGTCTTCTTCCTCCTCTTCTTCCCCTCCCCATCATTTCTAAGAAAACTATGTTTTCTACCCATCTAGGCAGCTCTGAACAGGAAAGATAGAACTAAGGCCTCATTTGCTCAGTTAACAACCATTTCATTGCCTTGAATTGTTCCACCACCACAGTAATTTAATTAGGGTGAGGCAACAGCAACACCTTCCTCCAGGCAAAAAGCAGAACTGGTTCTCAAAGTCTGGGCAACACATTCTGAGGCGGCATGCCTCTCTATGCCTTCTGATATTTCACCGAAATTCAGAGACAGATAACCAGTGGTGTAGTGGTAAAATCTGAAGAGCAGGAATTCATCTTGATAATCCCTGTAGTCATCACACCCACCCCAGGCAAGTCAAAAAAATGCACATACCTATATTACATTCACATACACACGCACAAAAGACAACAGTACCATCCACACACATGAGGAAGGCGTCAGGAACAGGCTTGGAGGAACCCCAAGGTTTGCAGATGTAGAAGTGCATTTTTGGGTGGGGGGTAGAACCAAAGCTGGGGATGGGGTCAGGAGACCAAAAGCAGCTCAGTGAGGACTGAGCATGCTCAGCGGGCACAGAATACCGAGTGTCTGGGGTATGGAATGGAAAGAAAAGGACAATTCTATAGAATATTGTTGCATTTTAAGCCTCCGTCTTTTAATTCCAGTGCTAGAGCCCACAGATTCCTTCCAGATTCGTTTCAGCCACTGGTTTAATAGTTTGCTGGCGCCACCACGTGGTAGAATAGGCATATGACCTCAGAGAAAAAGGCTAGCAAAAGATTAGACTAGGAGCCTTTTCACACAACCTTCAGGCACACACCATAGAATCACAGTTGGAAGAGAACCCAAGGGTCATCTAGTCCAATCCCCCGCAATACAGAAATCTCAACTAAAGCATCCCTGACAGATTTCCTCCCAATCAAAGAGGATAGTCCCAATTCCCCAGTTCCACTGTTGAAGAAATTTCAGGCAACTGTAAATTCTCAGCAGCAGGACCTTTCGCAGGATTATAAGAGCCTGCTGGATCAAGCCAATGGCCCATCTAGTTCAGCATCCTTTTCTCACAGTGGCCGACCAGATGACATATATGTTACTATCTTACCATTATTTATGTGAAAATGGAGGGGTGGCATTTGCAACATTGAGTGTGTATTCTGGTGAATGGAGATTTTATATTCGAGTTACAAACCTGATCGAAATAAGAGCCACTTAAGTCAAGAGTGAAACACCCCCTATAGACCACAATAGGACACGATCAAAGCTTACAGTGAAAATTCCCTGCCCTCTTCTACAATTGCATCACAACTGTTGCTGAAAACTAAATACAGTGGTACCTGGTTTAAGTACACAATTGGTTCCAGAAGTCTGTACTTAACCTGAAGCGTACTTAACCTGAAGCGAACTTTCCCATTGAAAGTAATGGAAAGTGGATTAATCCGTTCCAGATGGGTCTGCGGAGTACTTAAACTGAAAGTACTCAAACCGAGGTGTACTTAAACCGAGGTATGACTGTAGGTTTTAAAAGCAATCCCTGATTACATGTATGGCGAGTGAGAAGGATTATTCAGTCATGGAACCCAAGTGTTCTAAGTTTGAAAATATTATTTTAGAGTTCTTTACAGTCCGTAAAGAACAGGCCAGCATGACTAAGCCGCTTCTGGCGAACCAGAGCAGCACACGGAAACGCTGTTTACCTTCCCGCTGTACCTATTTATCTACTTGCACTTTGACGTGCTTTTGAACTGCTAGGTGGGCAGGAGCTGGGACCGAACAGGAGCTCACCCTGTCATGGGGATTCAAACCACCAACCTTCTGCTAGATATGAGAAGGGAGGACTGCAATAAAATGTTGCAGTGAGAATCCCCAGCCTTGGACAGCAGTATTCTTGTTCAGAGCTCCAGGCCACTTGGTAGAGGAGCTTGGAGCACTCTGCTGGAGCTCAAAGTAGGGCAGGATTCAGGAGATGGAAAAGGAACACAATTTCCTCCTTTCTCATCTGGTTGAAACCTCTTCTGTTGCGCTATCAAGAATTACAGCTTGGGGACTGGTTGCCAACTCCAAAACTGAGAGGCTTATTGCTGTAGCATATACCACGTGTAGGAAGTTTCCAGAAGTGGGAAAGAGATAAGGGATCACTTTTTCTTTCCAGTCTGAAAGAGCCCTGTTATCTGCAAAGAGGGGAATTGCCTATTAAACTCATAACACATGTTGGGCTCGTCACTCACTCTCAACTCAACCTACCTCTAAGGGCTGGTGTGAGGATAACATGGAGCGAAGAACTATGTACCGGTATGCTACTTTGAGCTTCTTAGAGGAAAGGTGGAATATAAATGCTAAAATAAACATCACCTACAAGCCTAATCCCCACCTGCAGGATATTTACCATCCTAACATGATAATAAGATAATTAATTATGTAAAATTTCCCCACAGTGGACAGTGAGATGAATAACATATTTTTTTGGCACACACTGAACTGCAGAACAAAATGGTTCTTATCTAAATGCATGAGCAAAATGACCTTGTGGACCAAAGCCAGGCAGTACTGTGTTTACAGTAGACATTAAATGTGGAGATTTGTCTGATGGTTTGTATCTTGCCTCCAACTTTGGTTCAAGACACCACTCCAGTGGAATAGATTACATCACTGCAGATGTTTAACCTAGGCTATTTCAAGCAGTCTCTATCAATTCATTGTGGAAACAAACTGTTTTTATTCTATTAAAAGAGAGTTCCAGCAGTTCAAACTAGGTACATGACAAGAAGCCATCTCTTTTAAAGTTGCAATGTGATTTCACTGCAATAAAATAACGACTTGTTTAATTGTTGAGCTTTCTCGATAAGCAAAAGCCATTTAATATATTTTCTTTGTCAGTGGCCTGTCCAGTGCAGCAGCTGGAGCAACTGTGTGTTTGGTGGTGTGTGTCTTTCTTGCACAATGTGTCCTCACAGCAGGAAATACTGGTGCAACACTAGCACAACACGGCTGTAGCTTTGCCAAACATGTTTGTTGCATAAAGTGTAAACCAGCTCTTCTGAATCTTGTGCGGTTGCTGTGGAAAGAGTGTTATTTTTACAGGGCAATCTTAAAGCTATCTACTCAGAAGCAAGTTCCACCGAGTTTAATAAGGTCTACTCCCAGTTAAGCACACAGAATTCTGGTCTTAATAAGGTAAAGGTTGAAAATAGGGTTGTGGGGGAACATCATTTCAGTTTGCATTTAAAGGTGGATCTACCTAATTCACACTTTCCAAGATCATGAGCAAATCAAAGCACAACCAGCCTTCAAAATTTGCAATGTTGTTCTCCAATGAAGCAATGAGTATAAAAATGCAAATGCAGGGTGCATAAAAGGCATACATTAATGAAAATAACACACACAAATGCTTTAAAGTAGGGAACCTTGCTTTGCAAAAATGTATATATTAAGATAATGGCATACACAAATTTATATGAGAAGTTCACACTAAAATGCTGATGAATTTCTAGGACATTTTTCTGAATCACAAACTGGTATGGGAATGTGGAGAACTGAACTTAAGATTTGGAAAACGAGAAACTGAGGCTGTGTACACACTCCTGTTTACTATGCATCTAGTGAGCTATCACTGCTGCTTTGGGAAGCAGTATACACATTAGCCACAGTCCTTATCTATCCTGACATTCCTTGCAAAAGACTACATTTTGATGCATTCCCCGCTAAACCAGCTTAGATTCAAATGGGGGGGGGAGCAAACTAGCTCTGCTTTAAGATAGTAATGTAAACCCAAACAAAATGTACAGATTTGCCTAACTCTGGTTGAAGAGCAGCATATTTTAAAACTGAATAAAATGGTCCCAACAGATCATAATAAGGTTTTTTTAGATTATGGAATTGTCATTAATGGAGCTTTTATGTTTTCGACATTCTTTTTTCCTACATGCCTTTTTAAGGGTTTACCCAAGGGACCTTCCTGCTATTCGAGGTAGCATATTGCAAGTAATTGCAATTAAGATAGAAACATACAAAGCAATTATTCCCCTAAGAGCTGCAATTTGAGCCCAGACTCATCGAATTCAAAAACAGACCCTTAGCTTGTGATAGGATAAAATAATTCAACACCTGGGAATTCATTTGAGTTGTTGTTGTTATAGGAATAAAATACACTCTGCCCCATTTCACTGGACCAAAAATGCATAAAATGTGTCAGTTCCAGTTCATTTTGAGAGAAGGCGCCAATAACCCATTGCCAAATTCCTCCATATGTAACATCCCACTTTTATTAATAGGCAAGTTAATAGACAAGTTACACTAACTTCAATTGCTCTACTTTAAGAGAGAGAGAAAAGGGGAATACTTCCTCCCTGTTGGGCAATTAAATAGTTTTGCAAGATTATGCCAATATATAGGAAATTTAAACTTTTCTCTTTTTAAAAAAACACACAACACTTTTGTTCCTAGTGTGCACAAGTCTGCAACAAGTCATAGGAGAGAATTTCCAAAGGGAAAGTTCAATTTACTTGACATCTTCAAAAGCTCTTAAACTGGGCTTCCTGTGACGCTTTTAAAATGCAAAGTGCTGGAATATAACCAAATATTGCATGTGTGAAGGGAAATTACTCACTGCAGTGATAAACAAATTGACAGACTCAAACACTTGAGCTGAAAAAGGATCACTCTGTATCTTTTGCATCTACTGTAGGAATCAAGGATTTCCCTTCTCTCAAGACTGGAGATTAGTAAACTCCGAGGCGTATCTTCCACTGGATCAAATGTCTTCGTGGGGTTTGCCATCAAACAAGAAAAAAATTGGGCAACCCACTTCCACATTTAACACTTCATGAATTGGATCACTTATATATAGGCAACTGCAATGCACATCTACCGTATAAGCTTGTACCTTTTTAAAAATGCTTTTTGTGTGAGGAAAGCAGATATAGCTTCATATTGGAATTTCTGAATTGAACCAATTAAATACATAAACAAATACCATTTCTTTTTGGTCATCAAACACCCCCAAACTTTGCCAATAATGATAATTTCAGTGGAACCTCGGTTTATGAACACCTCGGTTTATGAATTTTCAGTTTACGAACGCCGTGGACCCATCTGGAATGGATTAATTCACTTTCCATTACTTTCAATGGGAAAGTTTGCTTCGGTTTATGAACGCTTCAGTTTATGAACAGACTTCCGGAACCAATTGTGTTCATAAACCGAGATACCACTGTATTGGCATTACAAGGAATAATTCAATTTTTAACACGATAAAGCTACTGGATTGTAGCCAATGAAGTTCTAATCCAGGGGTCCCCAAACTACGGCCCCCGGGCCGGATGCGGCCCAATCGGCCTTCCAATCCGGCCCGCGACGACCCCCGCCGCCCGCTGCCGCCGCCCGCTCTCACGGCGCGCGGCGCAGCGGCGATCTGAAAAATTGGCAAAAAATCGCCGAAAATCCTTTGTGCGCATGCGTACGGGCCTCTCCCGACCCGGAAGAGGTCATTTCTGGTGCACTTCCGGGTCGGGGGAGGCCCATACGCATGCGCACAAGCGATTTTCGCCGATTTTTTTTCCGCCCGTGTGCGTGTGCGCATGCGCACGGGCGAGCACTCCCCCGCCCTCCGGCCCGCTGCGCGCGCACTCCCCTGCAGTCCGGCCCACCGCGCGGTCGGCGCGGCGGGCACCGGCCCGCCACTCCGTAAGTCTGGGGACCCCTGTTCTAATCAGAGTAGATCCATTGAAATTAAATAGACCCAAGTTAGCCGTGCTGATTAATTCAATCGGGCCCACTCTGAGTCACTGAGCATGGCTGAACACTGAATAAAACCCACTGTAACACCCGTCAAAACATTTATACCAACAGGTTTTGAGAATCTACTTTTTTGGGAACAATGAAAAGCATTTTCTCCCCTAAAAGGCATCTCAGAGTGTATTAGGACAGTACAGGTGAAACTCAGAAAATTAGAATACAGTGGTACCTCTACTTACGAATAACTCTACTTACGAATGTTTCTACTTACGAATGGAGCTCCGTCCGCCATCTTGGATGCGGTTTATATAGGATTTTTTCTACTTACAAATTTTTAGATAGGGTTGCTTCGACTTATGAATTTTTTCTCCCAATGCATTCCTATGGGATTCAACTTACAATTTTTTTTCGACTTACTAATGTGCGATCGGAATGCATTAAATTCATAATTAGATGTACCACTGTATTGTCGAAAAGTGCATTTATTTCAGTAATGCAACTTATTATTTTTTGTTTTTCTTTTAATTTTTACAAATGCTTTCTTTTGGAAATTCCACAGCAAAAAAACAAATAGTTACAATAATACAAAAATAAACATCACTATTACATTTCATTTATAATTGACCTGCCTAACGACAAATAATTACAATTACAACAAATAAAGGCTTGACATATCTTGCTTTGCATGTCATGCATCTATTTCATATATTGGTTTCACCTTTTAAGTTGCATCACGGAAATAAATGCACTTTTCGACGATATTCTAATTTTCCGAGTTTCACCTGTATATGAAACAGAAATGGACAACTGGAGGACTGAAGTTATTTGGCTCCAAATGTGATTAAAAGTGTGCAAAGTTTGACTTTTAAGGAAAAGGATTGGAAAGAAATACAAGTTATCAGAAAATCGGTATCAGGTTAGCTAACCTGTGGCTCTCTAGCTCTTGTTGCCTATCTAGCTCACTATTGTCTATGATCCAGCAGGAGCTTTCCAGGATCTTAGACAGAATTTTTTCCATAACCTGTCAGCAGCTCATTTTTAATCAGATACCAAGGATTGACCCTAAGTACTTCTGCAGTACTATAGTACTTGAGCTATGGCCCCTTTCACTACACCAGGCATCCCCAAACTGCGGCCCTCCAGATGTTTTGGCCTACAACTCCCATGATCCCTAGCTAACAGGACCAGTGGTTGGGGAAGATGGGAATTGTAGTCCAAAACATCTGGAGGGCCGAAGTTTGGGGATGCCTGCACTACACTGTTGCAATTAGTCTTGTTATATTTGGATTAAAACAGGAATCCTCTCTCCTCAGCCTCTATGAACAATTAGTTTTAATTTGGAAAACTGCCTAAATTAGTCAAATGTACAAATACACATTCTAAAGTACAGTATGCTTAGAAGAAAAGGACTAAAAATATAGTAAAGGTAAGCTATGCGATGTACAGCCACTTTAAAAGATTTATATTTTTCATTAATCAAGCTTTTTTTGCAGTCATGCACAAATATCATGAGACTGAAAACCACAATTTCCTGCACTAAAATTTGAAGAGAAGGCACAAATCATCCATTACTTGAACATGAAAAGCTCACGTTTGCATGAACATGCAAGGTCTATAGTAGACACTTTAGCACCATTATTACACTTTAGCACCCCAGGTAGTGTGGTTGCTGACCTTGAGCCAGCCATCTTGGAGAGTGAAGTCAAATGGGCCTTAGAAAGCACTGCTAATAACAAGGCCAGTGGAAGTGATGATATTCCAGCTGAACTATTTAAAATTTTAAAAGATGATGCTGTTAAGGTGCTACACCCAATATGCCAGCAAGTTTGGAAAACTCAGCAATGGCCAGAGGATTGGAGAAGATCAGTCTACATCCCAATTCCAAAGAAGGGCAGTGCCAAAGAATGCTCCAACTACCGCACAATTGCGCTCATTTCACACGCTAGCAAGGTTATGCTTAAAATTCTACAAGGCAGGCTTAGGCAGTATGTGGACCGAGAACTCCCAGAAGTGCAAGCTGGATTTCGAAAGGGCAGAGGAACCAGAGACCAAATAGCAAACATGCGCTGGATTATGGAGAAAGCTAGAGAGTTCCAGAAAAACGTCTACTTCTGCTTCATTGACTATGCAAAAGCCTTTGACTGTGTCGACCACAGCAAACTATGGCAAGTTCTTAAAGAAATGGGAGTGCCTGATCACCTCATCTGTCTCCTGAGAAATCTCTATGTGGGACAAGAAGCTACAGTTAGAACTGGATATGGAACAACTGAGTGGTTCAAAATTGGGAAAGGAGTACGACAAGGTTGTATATTGTCTCCCTGCTTATTTAACTTATATGCAGAATTCATCATGCGAAAGGCTGGACTAGATGAATCCCAAGCCGGAATTAAGATTGCCGGAAGAAATATCAACAACCTCAGATATGCAGATGACACAACCTTGATAGCAGAAAGCGAGGAGGAATTAAAGAACCTTTTAATGAGGGTGAAAGAGGAGAGCGCAAAATATGGTCTGAAGCTCAACATCAAAAAAACCAAGATCATGGCCACTGGTCCCATCACCTCCTGGCAAATAGAAGGGGAAGAAATGGAGGCAGTGAGAGATTTTACTTTCTTGGGCTCCTTGATCACTGCAGATGGTGACAGCAGTCACGAAATTAAAAGACGCCTGCTTCTTGGGAGAAAAGCAATGACAAACCTAGACAGCATCTTAAAAAGCAGAGACATCACCTTGCCGACAAAGGTCCGTATAGTTAAAGCTATGGTTTTCCCTGTAGTGATGTATGGAAGTGAGAGCTGGACCATAAAGAAGGCTGATCGCCGAAGAATTGATGCTTTTGAATTATGGTGCTGGAGGAGACTCTTGAGAGTCCCATGGACTGCAAGAAGATCAAACCTATCCATTCTTAAGGAAATCAGCCCTGAGTGCTCCCTGGAAGGACAGATCGTGAAGCTGAGGCTCCAATACTTTGGCCACCTCATGAGAAGAGAAGAATCCTTGGAAAAGACCCTGATGTTGGGAAAGATTGAGGGCACTAGGAGAAGGGGACGACAGAGGACAAGATGGTTGGACAGTGTTCTCGAAGCTACGAACATGAGTTTGACCAAATTGCGGGAGGCAGTGCAAGACAGGAGTGCCTGGCGTGCTATGGTCCATGGGGTCACGAAGAGTCGGACACGACTAAACGACTAAACAACAACAACAACAACATTGAAAATGAAATCTACAGTCTTCTTCGCCATGTGAACATTCATATCTATGGTAATCCAAAGTACAATAGTTGCTTTCAGTCAGATCCTATATTTGCAAATTTCATTGTGTTCAATGGAAACAATACCAATGTACTCACGATGGTGGTGTTAGGCTACAAATTCTAGACAAGTCTACTCAAAAGCCGTGAGTTCAATGGAACTTACTTCCAAATAAACATGCATTGAAGTCCCAATGTATTGTCTCAATTTTGATTGCTTCTTTTTCTAAATTCCATAGTTGAGTTCTAGTAGATACAAACTTATTTCTCTCTCCAAAGAGTGGTATATACACCTGGGAGGTACGGGCAAGCAAGGGATTTTATAGTATGAAGAAAATGACTGACGCTCTGAAGACTTGCAACCAGGCACACTGTCATGCAGAAATCAGAAGCTCTCAACAAGTTTCTACAAGCACATTTGTGGATAGCAGTATGTCCAATTTCCCTTTAAAAGGATAAGTAAAATAAAAATACTAATCACCAAAGGCAAAACTTACCACAATCCTTTTCAGCTGAGTAAACTCTTACAATCTTTGAGTTCTGCTGAATATTAACTAAGAAAGGAGAAATATAATTTTAATATGTCTTCTAAACCGCTTAGGTTCCACTACAATCAAATGGTATACTGTACTGTATACATAAAGGTAAAGGGACCCCTGACCATTAGGTCCAGTCGCTCATCTCGCATTATTGGCCGAGGGAGCCGGCGTATAGCTTCCGGTCATGTGGCCAGCATGACAAAGCCACTTCTGGCAAACCAGAGCAGCACATGGAAACGCCGTTTACCTTCCCGCTGTAGCGGTTCCTATTTATCTACTTGCATTTTGACGTGCTTTCGAACTGCTAGGTTGGCAGGAGCTGGGACCGAGCAACGGGAGCTCACTCCGTCACAGGGATTCGAACCGCCGACCTTCTGATCAGCAAGCCCTAGGCTCAGTGGTTTAACCACAGCGCCACCTGGGTCCCACTGTATACATATTGCTAAATAAATAAAACTAATGTTGACCTCCAGATGTTGCCAGAGTACAACCTCTGCCATCTCTGACCTGGCTGGGGTTGACAGGAGTTGGGAATTCACCAACATCTAGTGGTGAATTAACTACATATTTACCTTCCATTATTCAAGTAAAAAATCAATTATCAGGGACAGATAAACTTGATGAGTGGAACATCAAAGACCACAATGTGGAAAAATGTTTTACCACAACCCCCAATGTAGTAAAAAATATATATCATTTGATTACTGCATTAAGAGTGTGTGCATAAATTGAGCCTACGCTTCAGACTGTATATTCATGTTAATTAGCTTGACCAGCCAGATACAGAAAGGGGCACTTTACAAACTTGGCCAGCAAATCTATTTATTGATATAGATTTTTATCCCACCTTTCAGAGAATCTACCTTCACAAGATGACTTACATCATCAGTGACAAAAAATATATATACTAAAATTTACAAATTGTTAAAACAGCAATAGAACTCACATAAAAAGCAGATTAATTACAACCAGCAACAGTACAGTAAATCCATCCTGGCACCAAACTTTAGCATATCCCAGAAAAAAAAGCCAATCTTCAATTGGACGCCAAAACTCAGCAGGGAGCTCGAGAGCTGGGGTGTCATTACCAAGAAAGCTCTCTCATTTTTACTTCAGTTTGCCCCAGCTTGAGATGCTACAGCTAAGAGGGCCTCCCTGGTAAATCTTAATAAGTGAGAAGGTCTGTACAGAAGCAGTTGTCCTCTCAGGTCTCCAAGGTCCAAGTTGTATAGGGCTTTCAATACAAATATCCTGAAGTGGGCCTTGTAGTATATTGGCAGCTACTGCACTAACTTCAGAAGAGGCATTACGTGCTTATGGTCATATTCCACAAGAGACTGTTGCAATTTGTATCTATAGCTACTAGACCAGATTGAAAACTGGTATTACACCAATACTTTCTAGAAGTTGGGCCATCAGGCTAAGATTTTCCTGCTCAGGAACAGCTGTAACGTAGGTGTGGCAGATGTATTTTTATGCATGCATGTTTGTGTTGACAAGTTTACCATTTCTGTTTTAGATTGAATATATTTGCTAAGGCTAGTTAACCTGGGAAAACTGGGAATAAGTTGAATGTACATAGTTAAGTGTGAGACAGTTATAGGCAGTCTTGGCAACTGTTACTAAGGGATTTGGGATGTTGGGAAAGTGAAAGTTGAAGCAGTTAAGGAGGGGGGGGAGAAACAGAGGGAGAATGAGATAGAAGTGCGATTATGAATTTTTTGGAGTACATCTGGTTAAAGGGAGACTGTAATCAGGTGCTGCATGTGGATATGGAAGAAAACAGGGATAGAATGTGTGGGAGGGGGATCCAGAAGTCTACACCAAGGAGTGTCATGAAAACATCGCTCCACAGAAACAGCCAGGCAACACCATGGTATAATACAGGAATCAACTGGGGAAAAGGACTGCAGTGCTGAGTCATAGTACAAGGACATAGCCTTGAAAGGGTATTATGTACTAGAGAAATGATTCTGTCTATAATTTATAACAAAAGTTGTTTTAACACGTGTAGGCTTGCAAACTCTCTTCCCAGAGTGTGAACTTAGAATGTAGTCTTCCAGTTGTCATACTGACCTACCAGCCAAAGGCCATAAAGGACTACATTCATTCAGAGTGCAACCCCATCTAGAACAAGCAATTGCCCTGATTTCTGGATCTGGAAACTATCCACTCACAGGACCTCAATCTTTTTGGGATTCACTGGCACACCACTAAATTCAGGCATGAGTCCGGAACCTGCATAGCTTCACCTGGCTTGTATAGAGAGCATACTGATGCCACTCCAATCCCCCAGTGACACCACCTAATGTTTCAACACCACTGGGGACAGAACCCTGTAAACTCCCAGTTCAAAATGCAAAGGCCTGATAATGGTTGCAACACTGTGCTTCCAAGACCTATCTCAGAGCTGCTCAGGATACCATGGTGAATAGTATTAAAAGCTGCAGAGATCCACAATTAACAAGGTTGCCTTCCCCATCCATCAGCATGACCAAAGCTGGTACAGGCGCCCAAACAGGCCTGAATCTAGACTGGAAAGGGTCTAAACTTTTCCTACAAGAACAGATAAGAGCTTAGCCAGCACCACCTTCTCAAGCACCTTCCCTACAATGGGATATTGGCAACATGACAGTTGTTTCAAATAACCCACATTAGACCTGGAGATTTGTATCATTTCCTGAAGGAAATTTAGTACCGCCTTAGTAGTGATTGGCAAGTTTTGGTTTCCTTGTGAGCTGAATTTATGCATCTGAGAAGAGGCTCATAGCAGGAGCATTATAGTATGCAAAGAATAGTTGGGAGTGGTGTGGTGTGCTTATGAGGAAAGAGCAATCTAATGAAAGGAGCAGCAAGCATCTGCAAAACTCTTTAATTTTCCTATTTTATTTTTTGCTGTCACAAAATCCAATTATGCAAATTTACACATATATGCTTTTGGAAGGTCATGCTAAGTTACTAATTTCGAAAACATTATGAGGACTTATAGAAAGTGCTGTAAAAGAGCTGATGCACTGGAAGGTTTCGTCTCACCCAACTTTAGTCTCAGAACTCTGTTCAACCTGCTGGATTCAATTTGATTCCATATTTCAAAAAAGAAAGTCCCACTGTATTCAGGGGTCAGCAACCTTTTTCAGCCGTGGGCCAGTCCACTGTCCCTCAGACCATGTGGTGGGCCGGACTCTTTTTTTGGGGGGGGGGGAGAACAAATTCCTATGTCCCACAAATAACCCAAAGATGCATTTTAAATAAAAGCACACATTCTACTCATGTAAAAACACCAGGCAGGCCCCACAAATAACCCAGAGATGCATTTTAATGTAAAAACACACGGATTCCTGGACCATCTGTGGGCCGGATTGAGAAGGCTATTGGGCCACATCCGGCCCACGGGCCTTAGGTTGCCTACCCGTTCTAGAGCCTTTGAATCTTCCACTTTTTTATGGTGTTACTTTGTTTTTGAAAAAAAAAATGAAGTGTGCATGCACACGAAAGCTTATACCCAGAACTAACTTAGTTGGTCTCTAAGGTGCTACTGGACAATTTTTAAATTTATTTCGACTGCGTCAGACCAACACGGCTACCTACCTGAAGTTTGCTTTTGGTTATTCTAAGATTAACTTAACATGATCAGATCTAAACCACATTGTGTAATACCACTCTTGGCCTTCAATTCAACCTTGTGTTAAGCATTCAAGTGGAGTTGTCCACCCTATACTTCTCCATGAATTCCTACTCCATTCCATACTGCCGTAGCCACCAAGAGTCACATGTAATCAATCACTATTATTTATGAACAATAAAGGCAAGATGACTACTGGTAAATCCTGTAATTTACCTAAGCAGATAAAGTCTAAAGAATGAGTGGAGCCTCAGGTTCAGAGCTGAATGGGGCCCTCCAAGAGAGAACTCTAAGGCACACCCTTCACCAACTGTTTTTGAGTAGTTTTGCCTGGCTGGAATGTATTGAACTGTAACAATGCTTCTTTGCTTACTTGGATGCAGAGCTATGCATGTATGCTGAAACCTCTAACGTAGCCTCCTGTCTAAAGGTAGGGTTGCCATATTTAAAACAGTGAAAATCTGGACAGAAAGGTTGTTGAGCTTTCTTGGCAAAATCACAAAAATTTGCTGTTTCTGAGCTCCAGTGGGACCTCGGGTTAAGAACTTAATTTGTTCTGGAGGTCTGTTCTTAACCTGAAACTGTTTTTAACCTGAGGTACCACTTTAGCTAATGGGGCCTCCAGCTGCCACCACGCGATTTCTGTTCTCATCCTGAAGCAAAGTTCTTAACCCGAGGTACTATTTCTGGGTTAGCGGAGTCTGTAACCTGAAGCATCTGTAACCCAAGGTACCACTGTGCTTTTCTGGAAAATTGACAAAAACGGCACTGCCGTCATGGGCTGCCATACGTCCGGATTTTTCCAGACGTTTTTGTCGATTTCCGCCTGGACACTGCTGCCAACTGCACTATTCCGGATATGTCTGAGAGATTCCGAACGTATGGCAACCCTAATCTGAAGGTAGAGTCAAATCTGTTTTATCCCTCTTTTGCCTGTCTACCACTGGCATTTGGTCCCTGGAAGTTTGTTCACAAGGAAATAAGGCCATTGGGCTGAAAAAGGTTCCCCACCTGTGTCTAGAACAGGCATCCCCAAACTTCGGCCCTCCAGATGTTTTGGACTACAATTCCCATCATCCCTGACCACTGGTCCTGTTAGCTAGGGATCATGGGAATTGTAGGCCAAAACATCTGGAGGGCCGCAGTTTGGGGATGCCTGGTCTAGAACCTTAAACATTAAGATAAAAGGCACACAGTACGACTCAGTATTGCGAAAGAAGCACACAAAAGTTACTAGCCTTGAAAAATGTTTACTAAGCCTACTGGGGGCTCAGAGAAGAGGCAAAACACCCCCTTTTACAGCAGCTGTGAGCTTCCATCTGTCTACTCACATGCAATTCCTTATCACCTATGGGTATTAAGGGGTAATTCTTAAATACAAGGCTGGTAGAACTCTTCTGAGATTATACCACTATAGAAAACAGATGGGGAAAAGCATGAGAAAATATTCAAAATAGCACCAGGGGTGAGGGGAGAATAATTTTCCAAAATGCTACTTTTGCATTTTGTCATGCAATTCCTTCACCTACATTTATAACTGGAAAATTCCCAAGAGAATTGAACCATGTGATTTTTCTGATCATGTAGATCAATGCTTAGTGTGTTTCTATGACAGCAATGTCATTTTGAAACGTATATACTTACATTTAAGCTCACCAATGTAACCCTGAAAGAAAAGCACTAGAAATCAGAGAACAGAGTAAAAAGGAAAAAAAAGAACAGTCCAAGCCAAACAATATCCAGCTTTATTAAAGGTACTTTTCATAAAACAATCAATCAATGGTATTCAGGCAGGACATGGTCTACAATCTGCAATGTTTTACAACAAGTTCCAACTCCCCTTTCTTCTTGGACTACCAAAATGTAAAGTTACTATATAAAACCCAATGAAATCTTCAATTCTTACTTGGAACAGGGAAAGTTTAGAGTGAGGGTGGACACTTTCACACTTAGTATGTTGTTTAACAACTTTTCACAAGCCTACCCTGACTTTTAGAGGAAAACAAAACTGTAGAATTCTTAATTTGAAGATTCACAATATAAGAAATGTGGCCCACCCCATAGTATTTGACACCAGAAGTCTGGATTGCCTGACACTGTGAGTACGAATCTGATTTATGAGAGCAAGTATCAAAAGACCCTATGCCACACTCAAAGGAGTGGTAAATGCAATGCAAAAGACAATGTGAAAGAACAGACAGAGGAAGTCTAAGTACTGTTTTAAATGTACTTTCTCCTCAGACACAAGCATTTTGGGAACTTCAGTGTTCACTCAAGTATTTCAGAAACCAAAGATGAACAATATCAGGGAATCCCCCTTTCTTGTGTCCATGTAGACCACCTCTTGTAAAATTGTTGGGGGGCTTTTAAAAGCCCAGGTTCTAAGTAACAGAGTCAATGGCATTTGTCCCCTCTCCTTCCCCCAAAACACAACAACGAAGCGTTCTGTGTGCTAACAACATAGCTTTTAAAAAAAAAGTAAAACAAAATTCTGCATTGTTATAAAACTTGATAAAAAATAGTATTTCAAACTGTACAGTCACCAGAAGTACACAGTTATCAAAAATTCACACAATTCACTTGGCATCCCCAGCACCTTCAGCTTTCTGTGCCTGAAAGACAAAGGCAGTCCCGTCAGAGAGTTCTTTATGCTAATGCGAGCTTACTACCCATATAGGCCAATGTCTGCATGAATCTTATGTAAATTGTATGAAACAGACACACACCCATTTTCACAATACAAGCTATTATGAGAAAGTATTGATGTTAGACTTGAACAGAAGAACAAAGACAAATATTTCTTACATAATTTTAAAAAATGCAATCTCATATACAATTGGGAGCATACTATTCCATTCATACACAATCATTCCACAACAAATTAACAAAGGAGTTTAGCAAAGTAAATAAACTACTATATTGCTATTATACCTGGTCTGTTTTGGCATCTCCATTTTCTGCAGGATTGTTTCCATCCTTGCCTGCATCAGCTTTCCCCTTCTTCCCCTTAGGTACCTTCTCAGCCTTCTGCCAATCAATGGAAATAATTAATAGTTCACAAACCACAAACATCTGCTGATATAAAGGACTTCACACAATTTAAAGCAATTGTTTGAACATAAGTATCTCAGACCAGGGAACAAAAATGTATTCGAGCTCAAATTGCATACAATTTGAATTTTACCTTTGGAGCTGTTTTTTTAGGTTTAGGTTCAGGCTTTGGAGGAGCAGGTTTCTAGAAAAGACAGAACAATTCAAAAGTAGTTTTGAAACAATAAGGTATTTGTTCACTTTAGTATATGATGTCATCCTTAACAGCCAACTTAATCCCTTTCAGGGTGTCAATGAGTTGACTATCAGTAGTTCTTTAGAAGTTACTACTGCTAACAACCCTAAAGGACATTCCATCACACAGCATACTTACAGCAGATAACCTTGCTGATCTCCGCTGTGGCTGTTTTAAAAAAGAAAAGTTAACCATTAGAATAATGAGTTGTTTCTTTTAGAATAGACCTACAATCCAGCATTCAAATACACACATTACATTCTACCTATACAATTTTCAAGATCAGAAAGCTAACATACTTCTAGTAGCGTATCTCCATCTGACAGGTAAGGTTAAAATGAGAATGTGGTAAGAAAGCTACATACATATAAATATTTGCAAATTACAGTACAAGCTTAACCATCTCTACTCAGAAGTAAGCTCAACTGAATTCAATGGTGTCTAGTGGCAAGTGAATACATTTGGGATTTCAGGTTTAGTCTATAACATAAAAATATAGTAATGCTCTTACCTCATCCTTTGCTTTGGCCTTGTCACCCTTGGTATCTCCTTCAGCCTATAAGGAATTTAAAAAGTGAAACAGCTGAAGAAACCCTACGCCAACAATCTAATTTCTTCGAAGGTTTTAAAAACTTGGATAAGCTGTTACTTAAATATATAAAGAAAATTATTTGACAATCTCATCTTTGTCAGATTCCTTTTCCCTCAAATTTTAAATTAGCACACGTTCTCACAACTACTTAATATTATTTTTTCTCCCTGTATACTGTACAGAAAGCTGCCATATATAGAATAAAACCATTACTCAATCTAGCTCAGTATTGTCAACATTGACTGGCAGCACTTCCCAGGGTTTCAGACAAGTCTTTCCCAGCCTTATCTGAAGAAGCATGGATTGAACCTGGAACCTTATGTGTGCAAGGCAGATGCTTTACTACTAAGCTATGGCTTTTATATTTTAAATCAAGACGTTGGCATTTTAAATCCTAGGCTCGGAAAACCAATAAATTGCTTGTGAAAAATCAAGTAATTTTTCTTGTTGCATAAAGAAAATATTATGTGGCATAGAAGATGCTCCCCTGGAGCCATATAGCATCAACTATTGCAATATTCCAATTTATGTTCCTACAGAACCAAGTTTTACTCAATGCAAGTTCCCATAGTTTTTGACAATTAAAATTTCAATAAATTTGATATAATTATTACTAGTATCTTCTCATTTTTTAAAAAATGGCTACATTGTATGCACTTCTGCATCCTTAGTGACCATATGTTCTCCCAATGAGAGATGTGTTTGTGGGAGGGTTGTGTGGATAACAGCATTGCCAGATGCCCCTAATTTTGATGCATTATTCTTTATTCCCTAACACTGCAGCTCTAGGCAACATAATGGCTCCTTTTATTTCAGAACACTATGACCTCTATTGAGTCTGTGTAACAGACCCAAGATCTCACTTATTCCTGGAATTTTGATCTTGCAATTTGAACCTTGCTTGCCTGCCTACCCCTAGTGCCTCTTCAGACCTATGAAACCACTCAACTGTGCGACATTTAAGGCTGTACCGACTCTCTGTTGCTTTAAGCCTTAAGGGATCATCCCTAGATTCAGAGCTCAAGGAACTCCCCTGGGCCCAACATACCCCCTCCTCCCAAGACACAATTGGGGAAACCAATCCCGAATGCCTCTTGAAGTGAAACGTGGATTTGGCAACGTAAAGGGCTCCAGAGAAGCAAGCCACAACGTGTACGTGTGTGGGCAACTCTAACCCTCCTTCGCCTCCCAACACTTAAGATGGTCACTTTCACCCTTAGAGAGAAGGAAGGGGGAGGGAAAGATTCGCTAAGGAGCGCATGTAGGGCGGGAGGCGGGGCCTCTTCAACATCTTCACTGACAGGGGAAACCTCCATCCCCCGCGCAAACAACTGACAAGTCTCTCGCCAGGACTCAATAGGGCTGATCTTTCCCCTCCCCCAGGGCTTTCAAAACTACCGCTTTTTTTGCCTTCCCGCCTTTTCGGAAGCGCGGGGGATGGCGGGGGAGAAAAGCCTGCGCACCCCCACTATTATTTATTTGTGAAGGGGGGGGAGGCGGATGACAGAACGCGAGTGGGAGTGCGCGCACGCGCCCATTTTTCCAACGTACCCCGCTTTATGTTTGCACGCGCGCGCACGCGCGCGCCCAAACACCTACAACCAGCCACGCACGTGCCTCTCTCCAGCCAACCACCCTCCCGCCAAAAAAAACAGCCAGCTAGCTCCGGTTAAGCTTAGTCTCTTATCTTCTGTATCTTACTCCTCTGCCCACCCGCTGGCGGGTGCGTGCCCCTTCCCTATTGGCGGGGACATAAGTGAGCGCGCGGGCGAGAAACTGCCAATGATTAATATTCTCGCGCCCATTCGAGTGCGCGCGCCCCCGCGCGCTCCATCTCTCTCGCTCTCTCCTCTTCCTTATAGCTCCCCCCTCCCTACCCCCGGCGATCAAGAATGCGCGGCGGTTAACGGTCGTTCTCGCTCCGCTCCGCCCACTCCTCCTCACTTTTAAGTCCTCAGAAGCACCGTCGAGCCGCCTCGCGCGCGCGCGCTTCCCCCTACCTCACAACCGTTAACTGCTCGTGGTGGAGGAAGGAAAGGAGAACCAGAGAGGGTGGGGGGAGAGGGAGAAAGAGGAGGAGAAAGGAAAGAAAATGGCGGCTGATCTAAATCTCATCCCCGCATAAGCACCGCTCCTTCTGCAAACTACCATGTCTCTTCCCCACTTCCTCCTTCCCCGTCTCCCGTCCGAGCCATTCGGTTCCCTCGCCGCAGCCACGTACCTTTCTCTTGGGCATGTCGGCGGCGCGTGACAGAGGGGGAGAGAAAGAGAAAAAGGAGGCTGGGTTGGAAATATTAAAGCGCGGTCTCTGTAGGAGGGAAGGGAGAAACTCAACCGCCTGTAAAAACAAAAAAAAGGAGGGGGTGCAGAGAAGCCGCGCAGTAAGGAAGAGCAGAAGAGGAAAAGAGAGAAAGGGGGGCTCCGTTTGTTGGGTTCGCTCGTGTCGCTCACGACCCCACTAATTTGAATCGGGTGTTTATAAAGTTTTATATAGAGCCGGACGCGGCCCAACCGGTTCCAGCCGGATCCCCACCGCCCCGGTCGCCTATTGGACAGAGCGCATCACGTGGCAAGGGCCAGCCAGGGCGGGCGCTGCGAGGGGAGGCGAGGAGCTAAGGGGGCGCGCGCGCAACTAGTAAATCCTCCCTGCAAGAGCTGTTGCTCGGTCTTTCGACCACGGCGCGAATTTGTTTTAATGACAACAATAAACAGCAATACGAAGACCGACCTTCGGCGTCGTATAGATTTTTTTTAAAAAAATAAATAATAACCCGGACCTCTTTTTCGTTACGTATGTACGCAAGAAAGAAAATGCATTTCGTAGATTCTTATACCACTCTTGCTGCCTCCACCCTCCATTAAAAATAATAAAGAAACACTAATCTCTCTTAGGTCTTAAAAATGCACTGCAAAATTTAATAATTTGCTGACAAGGAGCTCTCTGCGTAATCTTCACAACTCCTCTGGCGCGGTGACTGGACTTGCGCCCAGGTAAGCGTATATAAAGCTTGCGGTCGAAAGTTACCGCTGAGAAGCCCGTGCGGTGTCTCTCTCTCGCTGCAGGAGGGCGAAAGACCGACCTGCCTGGAGCACCTGCACAAGCCATGGCGCGCCTCTCCTGCGAAGGCGCAGGCAGGAGGAAAATGTTTCCGAGAAAGGCCTTTCCCCTGTTCCAGGCCCTCCAAGCCAATAACAACAACAAGAAGAAGAAATCTGGGTGGAAGCTTGGGTAGAAGAAGATGGTGGCCTCTTCTAGCGCTCGAAGGGAAAGGAAGGTGCGGTCATTGCCTAGCTGAGGAGGGCAGAACGCAACCCACAGCGCCCTCTTCCTTTTCAACCTTGACTACGAACTGGCAGGGTCTCCCTCAAGAGCGAGCAGCAAAGGGCCTCAGGTGCAGCAGCCACCTCGCCTTCCCACTCTCCAAAGGGAGAAAGAGGGCGAACGGAAGCATTCTTGTGGCGCGGGGACACTTTTACCGAAGACGCTTTCTTGACAGGGGCCAGGTGAGGAGCTGTCCTTTTCAGCACCATTCTGTCCTGCTGCTGGTACAATACCCACCCCAAACCCCAGCAGTTAGAAAGAGGCAGGGACAGATATGGAATACCTGCAGAATAAGGCATGTTGCCCACATTTGATCTGTCATCATATATAGTGTCTCCCTTAACATAACTTGCCTTGCAATGGACACACCATGCAACATCATTACAGCTTGCACTATTAACTGGTAAAGGCTACATTCAGGGTGAAGTTAAATGAGAGAGTTGCAGTGATGTCTTCACTCGTACGAATAATTTCATGTAGTTTATATAGCATTAGAACACATTCTTCAATTGCACATGCACTGCTAATGGTGGAGGATCTTATCGTCTTTGTTCAGAGGCAGAATGCCACTGACTAGGCAATTGCTGAGGGGGCTGTATGTGGAACCTTGCTTATGGGCTACTTTGGGAAACAGAATGTTGAACTAGACACAACTATGTTCACAGGATGTAGTGATGGCTACCAACTTGGGTGACTTTAAAAGAGGATTAGACAAATGCATGGGGGTTGAGGCTATCAGTGGTTACTAACCATGATGGCTCAACTCAACGATTCTATGATTCTATGATTCTATGCTCTGCCTCCACAGCAGAACACCAATTGGATTTCCAGCAGACATCTGGTCGTGCACTGTGAGAACAGGATGCTGGATTACATGGACCATTGGGCCTGATTCAGCAGAGCTTGTCTTCTTATGACATCCTTCACTGCATTTCACTTGGGAGGTGCTCCTGCCAAGGCACCCAGAGGAGCCTGCATGCTTCCCCATGACTGTCCAGAGCAGCAGAGCAACCGTCTGGGGAGCATGTAGACGGGCAGGTGGGCTCCTAGCCAGAGTGGAAAGGTGTGATTTTTGTGCCCTCCTGGGCCTGCACCCTTGGCAGGGCCAAC
Organism: Zootoca vivipara; assembly: GCF_965207765.1. Taxonomy (NCBI): domain Eukaryota; kingdom Metazoa; phylum Chordata; class Lepidosauria; order Squamata; family Lacertidae; genus Zootoca; species Zootoca vivipara. Next base: position 61,441,218 of record NC_142589.1, on the reverse strand, counting down.
TTCACAAACTCCTAGATATGCTCCTGAGCTCAGGGATGGGGAATCTTTTTCAGTCTTAGGGCAAAATTCCTTTGTTGGCAACCATCCAAGGCTGCATGGGTGGCCAGACACAAGGGTGGGTGGAGCAAAGAGAGAGATTTACTTTTGTACATTAAGCTTCCTTCCAGCGGTGCAAAGATTCATAAAATGTATGTACTTCCCTCCAACCAGGCAAGCAAGATGTATTATCACAATTCAAGGTCACATTCTAACCAGGAAAAAGTACTCTAGGAAGGGCATGAGATTGAAGGAGCCCAGGCCAGACAAACAGTCATGGAGGGCCACTTTTGTACCCAGACTCAAGGTTTCCCATCCTTGCTTTAGATTAGAATTTTAAACAGGTTGGAAGTGCAATATTAGTAACTACACTAAGCACTTTTAAGATTTAACTTTTCATATGCCAGTTGCCAAATCTAACAATCTTCAACTTGCTTTTGTTCCATCAGGATTCTAGTTATATTTCACTATGAACAGTTACTACAGTAGAGCTAAACAACTTCACACTCTTAAAAATAACTCAAGTTGGCCTCTTACTCTCATTCTCCAGGAACAGAAATACCCCTTAACAGTAGGTGCAATGAACCACATAACTGCAACACAGCTGCCATTCATTCCAATTGTTCTCAGTGTGATCTACAAGCCATTTAAACAGGCAAGCATGTACTATAAGCCTGTTTAGTCAGATTAAAATCATTGACATTAAGCACAGAAGCAAGTTCCACTGAAAACCTACTGGACACCCTGAAAATCTGCTAGAGGGTGGTTGAATGTCTTTTTCATTCATAATTTGAGCCACCCAAGGCAGCTTTAAAAATACAAAGAATTAAAACCACAAAGCACAAATGTATGCTGGGTGGGGGTGGGGCGTGCAGAACAAGCAAGCAGCAGATAGTACAAAACCCGGAATCCAGCAAAATGTCCCACCATCCAGTCCAAAAGCTTGCCTGCCAGAACTGAGTACGCTCCACCAAGGAGTTCCCAAACACCCAAATATTTTGGTCACTGGGAAGGATCATATGGGAGCAGACTGTATTTTAGGTATACTGTACTGGTCCCACACAGTTGAGAACCATGAAGGCAAGTGTCCAGCACTTTCAATTGCTCCTGAAATTAGATCAGGAGCCAGTGCAAATTATTTAAATCAAGAGCCATAAGCTCCAAAAACGCTGTGCAGTAGTCTGGCTGCTGCATCCTGTACTATCAGGTTTCAGAAGATTCAGACACACAACATCCCACCCCCAGCACATTAACAGTAATCTAGTTTTGATGTGTGACCATGACAGCTGCAACTGGCAGCTAGCATGCTTGCCAGCATAGGATGCCACAGTAACTACATTGATGCAAACTGTTCTGTATACACCCAGTGATAATAAATAAATAAATAAAATAAAAATTCATTATTTACACCCCGCCCATCTGGCTGGGTTTCCCCAGCCACTCTGGGCGGCTTCCAACAGAAATAGTAAAATACAATAATTTATTAAACATTAAAACCTTCCCTAAACAGGGCTGCCTTCAGATGTCAGGTCATTATCTCCCCCACCCCAATGGCCAACCTTTGGCAGGTAAGTGGGCATCACCCATCCATCTGTCATCATGATGCAAGTGATATGTTGGTAGGCAGTCCCACTCCCTATCAAAAATTGACCCATGAGATGGGATGGTGGTGTTGAAGCACCAAGTAGGATTGAACCCTGTGCTCACCTGCTCAGGATTCAGTCAGGCTCCCTGCAGGAGTCTGCTATGGAAGCATGTTCCCCATAGGGAATGCACTGGTGAAGTAACACCCAGCAGGATTTAAAAAAAGCCCATCAGCTGATGGACACGTGGTTGTGATTTTTGGGGGAAATGGCATCACAAACCAAATTGGATTCCCTGAAGCACCAAAACTGACCCATGCACTGGAGGTTGCCCACCCCTGAGGCGGTTTGGACTGGTGTGCCTACATCTACTTCTAAACCATGTAGACAAAGAAACACCTTCATTAAGGATGTTGGACCTCTTGTTTCCCACAGAACAAACCATTCACGTTTTTCAACTTATTGATTGTAAGTTTTTAATGCAGAAGAAACATTTACTAATAAATATTCTTTCCCACCTCTGAAAAGATAACACATGGCTGGGAGATTATGTGCATGCCCTGTTCAAGAAACAGGAGACACATTCCCTTTAGAATTCAAGGCCTTTCTTAAAACGGCTGTTTCGGGCATCATAAAAGCTATAAAGCTATAAAGATTCAGCTTCCAACAGTAGGTAAAGCCACCGCATGAGAACAAAGTTCCAATATTTATTGTATTTCTGTATATATCCTTAGCTACTTGCATTGAAATAGGACACAATTCTTAAGTGGTTTGATGATTTACAATATCAGTTTTCTGAAAATTGGCTCATCCTCACCATTTTTTAAAAAGATAATTAAACTGCACATTTCTTCTTTGGATTCACAAAGCTTTAGAATAGGAACTTTTAATAATTTTCAGCTTATTTTTAAAATAAGCTGTCTCCCCCCCCCAAAAAAATGCTTTATTCATGGCTTGATGACATAATCAGCCTCTTTACAGCTGTATCCAGCATGCTGAATCTGCAAGTTTTTTTATTTTTTAAAAATGACATTTTCTGGTGCCATCTGAAAGTAAAACACTTAAAAAAAAAACCCAGAGAGAGTGCGCGCAAAGTATGCTGTATTACAGGGGTCAGCAAAATTTTTCAGCAGTCCACTGTCCCTCAGACCTTGTGGGGGACTGGACTATATTTTGAAGAAAAAAAAATATGAACGAATTCCTATGCCCCACAAATAACCCAGAGATGCATTTTAAATAAAAGGACACATTCTACTCATGTAAAAACACCAGGCCTTAGTTTGGGGACCCTGCTGTATTAGATACACCTCCAGCAAGCTGGAGTGTCCAAAGCTCTGTAGCACATACAGAGCCAAGCAGAAAGAACATTCTCCCAATTTATGTACCACTTAATGCCAAAATAGTTTTGGGGCAGGCAATGTATGTTTCCTTGTAGAGCCTCACAAGTACACAGGTTCACCAAATTAGGGTGATTCTATTGTTTCTGGCCACACACAGAAAGTTGAGATGAGAATTTTTATTTTTATTTAACGGGACAGCCAGTCTTCTAATTAGGCATCAAAAAAGCCCATCTAGAACTAGACACCCATTTGTCTGTGTGCATGCAAACAGGGTCCTTGTCCACTTTTCCCAACTGCACCTCTCCCTGCACTGCAAGCAACTTTTCAGAATTCGAAGACGCTTAAGGAAACTTGTTTAGCTGAGGCACTGCAGTTTGGAAAGAGGGAGTGAAACAAGGACAGGCCTTCCCAAGAACATCTACTCAAGGTTGTCCTTTATTTAACCAATTCCACACCAAATACCTCTTTGTTTGGTTACGTTTATAAACCCACATGGAATTTAGGAAGCATAAACTTATTTCAGACACAACCAAAGCTTGAATAACAAGCAGAAAGACAGAGGTGGTAAAGTCTTGTATATGTCTACTGAGAACACACAGGGAAACAAAACTTTACATTCCCATTAACAAGTGAAGACCACTGGCAGCAGCTGGACTGTTTGTAACTTGATTAATGTCCTTCCTCTCCTGCACCCGACTCCTGGCCCTACAAGTTCCTTTTTGTCATGCTGATGCCATACTCAGTTTTTCTAGGAGGTCCATTTGCTTATTCTCCAGGGCTTGCAAAAAACTCTGGATTCTCTCTTCCCGTTTAGCTCTGCATTCCTGGAGGAGCGTCCGCCGTCTCTGCGCATCTGTACAGGATGCAGAACCTTCTTCTTTCAGTTTCTCCAGCACGCAGATCTTGTCATTTTCCATCTGCTGCCACTTCCTTTCTTCCATGTACAAATCCCTGGCTTTCTGAAAAGAAATAGCATATGAGTTGGTGAAAATGAAGCAAGCCTAATAGTGTAGATGGGGGATAGTCAATGTGATGCTGTCCAGATGTTTGCGGGACTACAACTCCCATCAGCCCCAGCCAGCAAGGCCACTTGTCAAGGTTGCTGAGAGTGGTGTGCCTTAACATCTTGAAAGCACCTCACTGGCTTCCCTGGAATAGAGAAGCAAAAAATGCTGGAGAAATTTGCTTCTGTTTGGTTCGCAAATGCTTCTCCATCCACCATGCAACAGCTCCCAAAAAACAAAACAAGGAACACTCAATCCTTGGTGCTTCTCAAAGTTACAGTTTGCTACCTTGTCCTAAAATTATTTTTCTTCCATACACACTCCCACCAAGCAACTGCATTCCGTTCTACGGCAATGCATTTGTCTTGCTACATGCAAAAATTCAGTGTATTTGGTCACTATCAAATATTTCTGCACTTCTGATTTTTCAATAGTATTTAACTGAAACAGAAGAAGACATCTGCCCCACTTTAAAATCTACCCACAATGGAAAAGCCACTAGAACCATTTCCATAGGTCTGTTCTGCATATGACTAATACCGAACATCATCCAATGTCTACATCTGTTTCTAGATCACCTAATACCATTTTCACTAGAGGCACATTTGGGCTTACCGGTAGTTACCTTTTATGATGATGTCATATATTTAACCAATTTGGTATAAGGAAACTTATTTTTACCAGCTTTGAACTAATTGTACAGTCTACCCATAAAACAAACTAGGAGGACCTCACCAAATTGTACTCAAAATTTGATCTCCAGAAATTGGGATCTATTATTATATTATTCTTATTTACTAAATCTTGTGTTCAGCCTGTGAATATATAAATGACATTAGATGCAATGAATTTTTGCTCAAATCTGGGTTTGCCAGATTTGCCTCAGATTTGTGCCCTCCGGGTCTTACCTGCAAAGCATTGTAGTTCATTTGGAACTGAAGGACAGCCTCCCACAAGTTCCAGAAGGAGTAATCTGGCCACAACACAGACTGGAAAACCAAGCATGTATGAGACGTCTGCAGAAAGAAAGACATGGAGTTTAACAGGCAGCCTGCAGAGGGAAGACCACCACAGAATCAAGCTATGTTACCAGTGAAATTATTCTAGCACAAACCCACAGAAGGCCTTTCATCCATACACTACATACATTCCTATTCATTGATTGCATGGGTTATGTGCAGATACTTTGGACCATGCTGGAATCCTGTAACCTCAAAATTCTACTATAAGAATGTGAAAACAGGGCAGAGAGGTGCCGAGGGCCTTCTGGCGGTTCCCTCGCTGCGAGAAGCCAAGCCAAGTTACAGGGAACCAGGCAGAGGTCCTTGTCGGTATTGGCACCCGCCCTGTGGAACGCCCTCCCACCAGATGTCAAAAAGAAAAATAACTACTAGACTTTTAGAGGACATCTGAAGGCAGCCCTGTTTGGGGAGGCTTTTAATGTTTAATTGATTATTTTATTTTTCTGTTGGAAGCCGTCCAGAGTGGCTGGGGAAACCACGAGGTATAAATAATAAATTTATTATTATTATTATTATTACTTAGCTTTGCACTATGACCTTTGCAGTCATGAAAAGTGTCCTCCCCAGTGCCCCACTGCTGCTGAAAGAAAGGACTGAGGTTGTGAGGACTCGAGTGTGCACATCCAATACCAATTGCCATTCCACCTCAATATCCTTTTGGCATCGAAGGGAGCATGATCAGTTCAACTACACCTCTAAAAAGTTTTTTGGGTTTTTTTGGGTGGAGGTTGGGGGTAGGAGAAGGGAATTGAGCTCTAAGGATGTATGCCTGAGGTGACAACCTGTGGCCTACTCTAAATGTACTACTGTACATACATTTCTAGATCTCTCGCTTACACACACACACACACACACACACACACACACACACTCCAGTGGGTTCTCTGCTGTGATACCCAAAACTATTTGTGGCTCCCTCCAAATTTCTCCATAAAAAAGAAATTAAAAAATCCTCTCCTCTCCCCACCCCAACAGCTCATGTAGGTCCCTCACTGTACTATTGTGATGCCAAATGGCTTGTGTCCCTCCAAGCCACCCCTACCCCAGTTCAATTGATCCATTTTATAACAATGACTTACTCGGTCCATTTTAAAACAATGACTTACTTATAACAATGGTTTTGAATAGTCTCAAGTTTATCAAGAAATATCTAAAATAATTAAATCATCTGTACAGGCTTCCGCACAATTGTCTTTACTGAACAGGCTGACTGTTAACGTGAAGGCTTGCTGCTCTAAACCACCTTTGGCATGGATGCTAACTGCAACCAGGATGGTTGAAGAACATATGGACTTCAGCTATTGCGGGGGGTGGGGGTGGGGGATAACACTGTTTATTCAGAGGGATGGATGATCCAGATTGCTAGTGGGATTTTATTTCTCATGCTTTGGACTTAGATGCCCAACATTCACCATCCACGCCAGCTCAGGAACTACAGTTCTTGTTGTGCATATTTTCCCACTTTGGCCATACCTCCTGGACAGCCATCGTGTCCACGTGGCCCTTTGCCTTGAAAAGGTTGGCCAACTCTAATGCAGGCCAAAGAGCACAGATTCTTGCAGGCCTGCTTCTTGCAGTCCTTTTTGTAGCAAAGGGCACCCCCTCCTTTTCTGCTGGGAAAAGGATCATGTTGCAGGAAACCAGCAGGTAGAATGACCCTGGCATTTGCAAAGCAGGGCGAGAGCTGCACTTGCTTCACATTCAACCTACACAATTCACTAGCCTCCTAAATATCAAAATGATAGCTGCCTGTTTAATCTCAGCTGGTAACTGATTCCAGAAGGCCGTAGCTGCAAGACTCAAAGCCCAGGTTCTAGTACAGGCTAAGCGCACCTGTGGGGCATGTGGTACTCCCAGAATTCTATATGGGGTGAAGAGGTCCCTTAGCAACGGGACATGGGAATCAAAGGGGGAATCCTGAAAGGAAATTTCCCCATTTATAATTCATGCTTTAGCATAAAACGGAAAGCTGTAATTCAGGGGCAGCTAACCTGCAGCTCTCCAGACACTGCTGGGGTATAGTGTCATTGTCCTTGACCACTGACCACTCAAGGCGGGGCTGTTGAGAGCTGGACTTCAATGGCATCTGGAGGGCCATAGGCCACTCCTGCTGGCCACTCCTGCTGTAATGTTAACAGTATGGTAAGAAGAGCTCTGTTGGATCAGACCAAAAGTCCATCTAGCTTAGCATCTTGTTCTGACAGTGGCCAACCAGGAAGCCCACAAACCTCCCAGTAACAGATATTCAGAGGCATATCCATGGCATATTGGCTTAACTCAGAAGCTGCAGCTAGTGCAGAATGCAGCAGCTACCGGTAGGTTGCATAGCTGCCAAGTTATCCCTTTTTTAAAGGGATTTTCCCTTATGCTGAATAGGCTTCCTCGTGAGAAAAGGGAAAACTTGGCAGCTATGGACTAGGTTGGCTGTTGAGGTATTCTATTGACAGTAGCATCACAATGGGGAGGTGGTGGTGCGCCCCGGTTGCCATGTTTGGGGTGTGTGACAAGGCACCCTTGTGGGGGCTCACGGCGGTGCAAGCTGCCATCGAGCAGAGGATCCTGGCACCGGCGGCAAACCGCTATGTACAGTGCATGTGTGGCATCGCATGCATGCGCTGTACATAATCGTTTGCTGCCGGCGCTACTCAAGCACCATATGGACAGCAGTGGGATCCCTCCATCGCCACTACAGCTGCAGAGGATCCTTCGTTCATGGCTACAGCCATGAACAGAGGATCCCAGCATTGTCCGTACACACTGGATCAGCACTGCTGGCAAACCGCTATGTACAGCGCATGTGCGGCGTACATAGCGGTTTGCCGCCCTGGGTGTCACGATGCCACCATATAACACCTCTGCTGAGGGAGCTGCACTAGCTAGTGGTACAGTTCAAGGTTTTAATTTTAGCATTCTAAGGCCTAAAAAACTTGAGACTAGGATCTGGAAGGGAGACCCTTGCCCAATATAGCCATACCAAGCTACTGCTCTTCTCAGATGCTATAGTGTTGAGAGTACCATATGCCTTAACTTGCACTAGAAACCAGACTTTTGGCTCTGCAGTTCCATTTCCCTGGAATCAGTTACCAGCCGAAATCAGTCAGCAGCATCAAGCTGTCTAGGCGCCTACTAAGTACATTTTTGTTTCAGAAGACTTTCTTTGAGGCATGACCCAGTCATTTATGCAACATCAGTTTTGTATCTGAACAAGATTTTTTTTGGAGCCCGTAGGAGTGGCTTTATTGTTTTTAAAGCTTGACATTGACTCTCAACATTTAGCCCTGATCTGACAGCTCCTTTGTTCACACTGGAATTCCAGTACATGATGCAGGACTGCATATCTTCGAATGTATTTTTATTCCATTGGTTTAATGAAGAGAGATTTATATTCCATCCCGAAGCAGAAACGCAAAATCTTTCCTAAAACCTTACAACAAAATCTCCAGAGCCAAAGTACTAAATTATTTCTAAACAAGACCAAGCAGAGCAGGAGAGGTGAATCTCACTCTTCCAACCTCATGGGTAATTTCAGTTCACTGTTACCTGCCAGAGCATGAAATCGCTAAGTCTGACTTCTCCGGAAGTCCTTATTAGGATGTCTGGATGAGGAGATTTACAGGTATACAGGCACTTGTCGATCAGCGACTCAGATACATCACTAAGAGACACAAAACTTAAATTAGGGAGGCAATGTTTATCCACAAAGTGGAATGCACATTAGATAGACCATGAAGACCATCTGGATCAGGCAAAGAAGAAGAAGAAGAAGAAGAAGAAGAAGAAGAAGAAGAAGAAGAAGAAGAAGAAGAAGAAGAAGAAGAAGAAGAAGCCAACTTATCCCAGCATCCTCCTTCACACACTGTAGCCATCCAATGCCTATGGCAAAACCCGTAAGTGGTACACGCGGGTATCAAGCCTCACCTGCTGTCGCTCCTCCAACTGGTATAGGTAGCCTATACTCATCATCATGGCTAGGAGGCAGTGGTAAGGTTCCTACCCATGAAGACTAGAAAGATTGCATCATGTGCTTATTTCTGTACCTCTGGATCTTAACTTTAAATTATTCCATCCGAGTGCCAATCTCATTAAAGAAAAAAAGGAGGGCACAGAGAGCAGCATGGTCTACCCACTTAGGAAACTGCCTTCCCCAAGACACAAATTCCAAGCATTTTTCTGAAAGCACTGAGGACTTTGTTTGAACTTGCTTTGGGTGGTAAGGAGCAAACTGGCACAAGATACATTTGATAAACATGTTTCATATACGATCAGACTCATTTTATTATTGTTTCTAAAGTGTGGGGCAGATTCTAAAGGGTACAAGGGAGATTAGAAACTCAAAACAAAACAAAACAACAACTCTTGAATCTATACTAGCACTATGCCTATTTCCCCATTCTTTGTTTATGGCACTTATTTTCTTTTTTCATCTCAATACTACTTTTCCACTAGAGAAGAATGCACCAAGTAGGTGAAGAAGAAATGCAACACAGTTACAACCACAACCACAAAAAGGCAATACAAAGAGTACCAGCATTTAAGACCATGACATCTGTAAGAGCATAAAACTAAAATCAATCCACTTGTGTTTGATCCTCATGCCCTCCAGAGACTTGAAAGAACAGGGAAGTTCTAAAGAAGCATCTCAGTGCATGGAAAAGCCTTGTGAATAAGAGTCACTAGCACATAGCAACTAGCATGCAGATTGTGTCACCAGCTTTCTGGGGGCTGGCAGAGAGGGGTTGAGAATTATGCTCATCCTCTTTCAGCCTGATTTGGTTTCTTGGGTTTCTGTGCCAGGTGTGGAGGTGCTCTTCCTCCTTCCCCAGTCCTCATTTGCCTAAATGGAACTCCATGTGCTTGCCTACATGCAAATCCTTATCACCTATGGCTACCAGATTCGTGCTTAAATACAAGGCTAGCACAGGAGGATGGCATGTGGTGAGCCTCTTGAGAAGCAAATTCCAAAAGAATGGCACCATTGCTAAGGTGGTCCTGCTCCATGCATCCACTGATGTAAAAATTCCTATGGGTCTCAGTGACCAGAATACTTTTGTATGTGGAGAAGCCCCCACTGCATCCCAATGGTCCTCCAACCCCCAAAATGGTAGTTTTGTGACTGGGCCCAGGTGGTGGGTGTAGAATGCAAGACATTCCCAGGTGACACTGATCAGTCAGCAGCTTTCAATACAGTCCACAATGCTATCCTCCTGAAGGGGCTCTGTGAGATGGAAGTCAAGAGGTGCAGTATTGTGGTAGTTCCACTCCTATCTGCAGGACCACTTCCACAAAATAGCACTGGGGGACTTTCACTCGGCCTCAAGGCAACTCTGCTGCCAAGTTCCATTCTGTTCCCCATGTGCTCTAGGAAGCTGCTAGGAGTGTTCTTAGGAGGATTTGAGGCTTGAATAGCTGAAAATCAGTTTTTGTTTAGAGAAAGGATGGGCCAAACGCAGCCCCCTCCAGGCCTCTTAGTAGCTCTCAAGACATATATGGCTCAGGAGGGGCACAGCCTGGGACATGTCACCAGCACTGCTTTGCAACCTCCTATTGAGTACCCAACGGTCTGTTTCATGTTGTTTGTTGTAGCATTTTCTTGCTATGTGTTTATTTTGTTTTTCAAATAGTTTTGCTTGGTTTTAAAAAAACTATATGGGCAGGTATTTGAGACGGAAAGGTGGCACTCTAATTTTTAGTACACGTGACTTCTCTCAAGAGGTTTGGTCGCACTGGTGCGGGGCCTCAGGCCCCTGCAACTATGATTCAGAATGGAGTGTGAGAGGTGGAGGGGTGCCGAAATTTGGCATCACCCAGGGCACCGCTGAAATTTGAGACCCCAAGATCCACCACCCAAGATCTAAGAATATTTAAGGGGTTTCAGAATGGTATCGGACTTCTGTGGGAAGGCCCAGACAGTTGCAGTGGAGAATGTAGACGAGGAAGAGGTGTAGGACACTAGGAGTAAGTCAACGTGATGCTGCTGGACTACAATCCTATTATCCCTGACCACTGGCCATGCTGACAGGGACTGATGGAAGTTGAAGTCCAGAAACATCTGGAGGGCACCATGTAGGCTAGCCTTGCGAAAGTATTATTATGGCTGTGTACAAACAGACTGGAAAACTGTAGCTGGCATGAGCTTTCCTCCTGCAGCATGAGCTTTGCTTTCCCCTACCTTTCCCTAAGTGGCACAGGTAGACCCTGCAACTCAAGTCCTGACCGCCAGCTTGCCCTTCCGCCAAGGCTTCGGATTTCATGACTGCTTTGTTTGCATTTCCAAGAGCCTTGCATATTTATGCCCTCCAATGTTTGCTTAGTGCTTTAAGATTGCTGGTGTTTTTTGCGGTTTTTTTTTTTAAAAAAAGGTTTTCATGCTTTGAAAACTGCTCTTCATGATTGACACAATGGCCAGCCAATCAGTACAGGAATGTGCTCCAAGGAGTGGGGGTGGCAGCAGCATTGGTGTGGGGGATGGGAAAATATGGCTTCATGATGGGCACAAGGGCCCGATAGTCAGCACTATGATGATCCAAACTACTTCTGCCAAGCCTAAGGAACAGAGTTCAACCTGGGACTGAAGATGGTATGCCACAGAGTGGATGCTTCCACAGCAGCCCCATTGCGGAAATCAAACATGCCCCCAAACATGCAAGGTTACCTGGGTTGAAGCAGTCCTTCTTCGACTCCCCAAGCCAGCTCTTTCACTGCGTTGCTAATCTCTTGTCTTGATGTGTATGCAAAACCAATGTTCAAAAAACACCTTTTAAAAATAAAAAATAAAGAGAGAAGAAAAATGATGCACGGTGTTAAGAAAGTTTTCCTCCCTCTCTTATCATACCTGAACTTCAGTTCATCCAAATAAACTGATAGTCTATCCTGAATCTCCTCCTAAAAGGAAACTGAAAGGAAATTTTTAATGTTTGATGCTTTATTATATAAGCCGCCCTGAGGAAACTCAGCCAGATGGGTGGGGTATAAATAAAATTATTATTATTATTATTACACAATTAAAGAAAGCACAAAGGGTTCATAATCCATACTAAGCCAAGATATGGACGGGCCCAGGGTTTCTGATACAATTGTGGAGAGGTTATGTAAAGGGAGTGGTCTGACTTAATACCTCCCTGCCTCATTTTGACATTAAATACAGACCCCAATGAGAGTAATGAATGATCACTTGGTTTTTGTTCAAACATCTGACAAACATGCCCCTACTGATGTTCTGTTGGCTTTTATGCTCTTCTTGTGACAACTCCAATAAAAACCATGTTTTAAAATGGCAAGACTTTGCAACAGGACTCACGAGTTGTAGTGCTTCGTTGCCAGCACAACTTTGGCAATCAGTTCCTGGATATCTTTCGGCAGGAGGTGCAGGTCCCCGAGGATACGAACGCACACACCGTGTCTCTCCAAGTTCTCCCTAAAAGGGGAGAAGAGGAAGAGGATGGAGTAATTTGACTAACACAACAGACAAGCCAAACCCCAGCAATGCCAGCACATACAGTATATAGTCATTATTAACTGAAACTCAGTTATTCAGAGATTCTGCTTACATCTTGCAACAGGAGACATGGAGGAGTGGGGGAGAGAAGAATACAAGTCACAAGGGTTTTTCATGCAAGCAAGAGTTGGATCTGGGGCCACGTGAACAATGACAAGACAGGAACACATTTGAAACTGTCCTGCCAAAAGCTCCAAAGATGTTTACTGTATCATCCAGCAGCCATGATTTCAGCTTACAGTGGTACCTTGGTTCTCAAACGCCTTGGTACTCAAACAACTTGGAATCCAAACACTGCAAACCCGGAAGCAAGTGTTTCAGTTTGTGAACTTTTTTTGGAAGCTGAACATGCTCCATTTTGAGTGTTATGCTACAGATTTGAGTGCCACACTTCCGTTTTGAGTGTTACGCTGAGGTCTGTCTGTTTTTGCTATTTATTTTGCGTTTTTGTTTTGTTTTTGTGACTGTGTGGAACCCAGTTCAGCTACTGATTGATTGTGTGACTGTAGTACATTGTTTATTGCTTTCATTTTATGGATCAATGGTCTCGCTAGATAGTAAAATTCATGTTAAATTGCTGTTTTAGGGGTTGTTTTTAAAAGTCAGGAACAGATTAATCCATTTTGCATTACTTTCTATGGGAAAGCGTGCCTTGGTTTTGGAACACTTTGGTTTTGGAACGGACTTCCGGAATGGATTAAGTTTGAGAACCAAGGTACCACTGTACTTTAATGAGCTGTGAATGAACAGCAATGAAGTGTATTGTGTGGGTGTTGGTTTTTCAAACCCATTCCATGGGGAAGCATTAACAAATTTAGTCTACTGAATTTTACAAGAGAGGGACCAGGGTATCTACACAGTTGCACTTTGCTTCAGCCTAGGGTTGAAGGCAAAGTTGCTCAATCCTGCCATCGCCAGGCTCCACTGGCTAAGAGAGCCCCAATAAAAATCATTGCCTTCAGAATCCCAACTGAATGTCTACTCCTCTTAGACATAACCTGAGAAAAAATATATAAAATCAGGTTTACGCTACAGTAAGAAGAAGGCTATTCAAACCCACTCTAGAATTATATTTACTTTCGTCTTGGTCTAATTTGGAGCAACTCCCCCAAGATTCGAGACAATTTAAAGGGGGGGCCTGCAAATATACAAATTACGCATCTTAATTGTTTCACTTCAGAGGAAGGACACACACTGAAGCTCCAAGAGTGCCATTTGGATCCCTGTTTACTTCCTTTACTGGCTGTCCCTCTTATCAGTGTTATGGTATCATTTGAAACGAGTTTTGGTTGTGAGCAGGTCTTAGCTTTAGGAGAACAGTAGAGAAAAGGATATAACTGTTCCAATTAAGAATGTTTGCTTTATACCAACAGAAAATTTGAAAATATAAAAATTCCCAATAACAACAACAACAACAACAACAACAACAACAACAACTTATTATTTATACCCCACCCATCTGGCTGGGTTTCCCCAGCCACTTTTCCCCAATGTAAACTACATACCAACTAGCAGGTTATAGCCAGTTTGGTTAATAATTCCAGTACAAACAACCTTTCTTCCCTAAGTGAACCAGTCAGTAATTGGCAAACCCTGAAGTTTCACTTCAAGTACAGGACAGGACAGGACAGGACAGTACAAAACATACTTTATAATTAATGTAATAGCTATCATATGACACTTTTCTTACATACTTTTTACATACAAAATATATAATTGTTTTTAACTGCAATACTTTCCACATACAATTATTCTGTAATCCTTATGCACAATCTTGTGGAGTAGGTTACAGTGACTATCCCTATATAAACAGCAGTGGGGATGGGGTTTGGAGCTTGTCCCCAAACCACCCACTGAATTCATGACAGCTGACTTTAATCTGGGGATATCCTTCTTCACAGCTCATTCTCTTAACCATCATGTTACCCTCATCTCAATGATAAATAACTATGGTTTATTTACTTGTGTTTAATTTTGTATTTTATTATGTGAACTGCCCTGAGATCTTTTGAAGGACGGTATACATTTATTATTATTATTAAATGATGACAATTATGATGATAATAATAATAGGTAGGAAAGCCTGTGCCCCTCCAGATTTATTTAAACCCCAACTTTCTTCTCTCATGGCATACATGAGGTTCTCAGGTGGTTATCCATCCAGGCACTGATCACAGCCTTGCTCAGAATCTGAAAGATGGTGGTCCTCATGTATTTTCAGAGACCCTGTGGGCACCCATGGTTGGGGCTGATGGAACTGAGAGTCCAGCATCATCTAGAGAACCCTTCTATCAAGTATTTCTTTAGGTGAACTGTGTGTTTGAGGAAGCAGGCATTGTTGCGGCCTGTGGAAACTTGATTCCTAATGGCTATTTTCATCCCGATAATAGCACAAGGATGTGGAATAATCCTCCAAACTCTCCATAGTCCAGCACAGAACTGAAAAGAACCCAGAAAGTACCCGCTACTCTAGTTTCTTCCTGCTGTTCTGTCAATATACACTAATGGTCCATTTGACCCAGTGAAATCCAAAACACAACCACGTTTCTCTCTTTTTATCCTGGTACCCCTAACGGCTGTAATACAGTCAAGCAGCAGCTATTCACAGGAAGACCTCTAAAAGCTCAGGCTGGTTTTATTTTATTTTGTAGTGCAAAAATATGCAGAAACATGAATAATATTCCTATAAATAATATACCTCCAACTTTCTTAGCTTAATTTGGTGCAGGAAGTTAACAATGGGACAACGAAAGTAGATTTTATGCGCTTTAATGGTAGCCAAGAGACTGGTATTGATGAACTGGAAGAATAAATACATTATCTCCTTTTCATAATATGATAACACTTGCAACTGATGAACAGACTGCTTACAGATGTAGACTCTGCTTGGATAAATGACAATATCTGGAATGCATTTATACAAAATGTGGTAGGCTATTAATATTTACATTAGCATTAGAATAATAATATCAAACTTATAAAAGAATGTATGGGTTAGGGTATTGTTGTATATATTCATATGTTTTTCCCCTTTACAGAGTTTTGTGCTGTTTTTTGTTTTGTATCACTTTATTGCATTATAATTGAAAACGCTTCAATAAAATATTTTTAAAAAATTTAAAAAAGATTTGCTGGTAAACATCACCCTGGTTTTTTGCAAGAGAATGATGGTATGTAAATAATTTTATAATTATGAATTAATAAATGTTAGGAAATGATCACAAAAAATATAATATTTTGATGCAGGTCTCTTTCTTGCTCTCATATTATCACCACAGGGGTTAATTAGCCGACTAATGTTTATGTGATCAACACTGCTTTGTAACTGGTCCATGCATGTACATTTAAGCTTTTAATTGTCACAGTCTCTATTTTTTCCATTTCACTTCCCTCCAACGTCACTGTTGACCAGATTTTCTTTACCTCCATCCACCATCACCCCAAACATGTGCCTACTATGGCACTTCACAAAGTAGACACTAATCTACTAAAGCTTATGCCCTTGAAATTATATACTGAAAATAAAATAAATGGATGAAACTTTGGGAAGGTATTGTTCCAAAAATAAGTTAAAGCACAGCAATATTCCATATCCTCAGTTACTAATCTGTCAGTTCCCAGAAACCTCGGCCATTTCCCTGTAGAATTATACAAAAAATTTAATCAGTAAGGAGACGGACAACTAGTGTGATATTTGTCTCCGTATGTACCTACCAAGACTTTAAAAACCTTCACCTGAGGTCTTTCTCCAAATCACTAGGTGAGATGTGGCAGGCAGGCAATGAAGATGGGGCCTTTTCAGTGGTGGCACCTCAATTATGGAATACTTTCCCAAGATGTTTACCTGGCAACCACCTTGTTATCTTTTTTTGGCACCAGCAAAGACCTCTATTTTCCCAGGCCTGTTAATTTGTTTAAACTGCTTAACTGTCTTTCTCTCTCCACCAAATGGTTTTATGCTGCTTATATAGGTTATTATTGCTTTTATTCAGTGGTTTCTTATTTTTATTTTTTAAAAAGGAATATTTTGCTTAGGTAAACCGGCTTGGGAACATTTGTCAGAATGGCAAGTTATAAATACTAAAACAAATAACTAAACCAAACCCTACTTCCAACAGTTTGCCTTTGAGACAATACAGAAAAGCTACTTTAGAATCAAGTATATTTACTGCAATTTCTCCCACCAGGGCAAAAATAATGTTCTAATGCAGGATTAATTCATGGGTTCTTTCCAACTGACTTTTACTCAGAATGGACCCACTGAAATGAATGGCTTTGACTCACTTAGGTCCGTTAATTTCAATCAGTTTGTTCTGATAAAAGTCAGCTGAATACAACTCAATGTTTCCTGCTGGTGACAGAAGTGATGACTCAAGTCAGGCCTAACTTTTAAATACATTCCTTAACAGCAAATGAGGGCAACCTGTGGCCCTCCAGATCTTGCTAGACTACAACTGCCATCATCCCTGACCATTAGCCCATGTTAGCTGGGACTGATGGAAGTTGGAGTCCAAAGACAACTGGAAGGTCTCAGATTCCCAGCCCTGGACTTGCAGGTTGTGGTGGGGGGTTAGAAAGAAGGAGCTTACTGTTCTTCTAGAAGTCGGGTAAATTTTTGCCTTGCCAGCTCCATCAAGCCTTCTACTTCTTCCTGGGATCGCTTGAAGTTCTCAATACTAAAGGCGTAGACTGTGACTTCCCGGATACCCAGACTCAAGCACCACTGCAGTGTCTGTAGACAGGGAGATATTTATTCAAAGCCAAAGTGACAACAAACAAGTCAGTAAAACTAAATTTGTGTTTTTGGGTCGCCCTTCATCAAATAGCTTTAGGGTAGGTTACAGAACACACACACAAGCCTCTCCCCCCATTTGATTTACGGATATCTGCTAAATAGGTTATTTTTGCTCCCTTCGTGCTCATCAAATGATCTCTCCGATGACCACTGAGGTGCTACCGCTGGAAAGGCCCTTTCCCTGGAGGTTACCCACCTCAATTCATCCAGAGAACCCAAAAGAAGGCCCCTGAAGCTTTTAATGTTCAGGTAAGTACAGAGGGGGAAGAACTGTATATAAAGTAACTTGGTCCCAAGCCATTTAAGGCTGTAAAGGTTAAAGCCAACAATTTTAATCTGGACCTCAAAAGGAAGAAATTGGGCCCAGGCAGACAGAAAAAAAGAACAGGGAACAGGGTGATTAGAAACACACATTTTGACCTAGCCATGGCAGATGTGGGCCAAGTCTTGAAGCCACCATCTCAGCCTTTGAATCCTAAACAGCCACTTGTCTAGAAAAGGTCCTCCTCACCTGTGCTAGTTTGGCAAATCCCTGTGAATGTCCTTCTATTTTTTTCACTTTGTGTTTTTGAGCATAACGGCGGTTGCCATCCATGATGAAGGCGATGTGCTTGGGCATTGGGCCTGCCTAAATGCAAAGGTGGGGGGAGAGAAAGAAACAGAGAAATGATAAGCTGTCAGAAAAAGGATAATCGGACTCAATTTCACCCTAAACATGTATCAAAAGGAAAACATGTCTCCTCTTGCTGAGAGAAGTCCGAAGAAGAAAGACAAACGGAAACAGACTACAGCAAACATCCGCTCCCGTGATTCCAACAATCTTTGCTGGAATGCATAACACAGGCATGTGACCTGCACAGTGAGAGGAATAGAAACCTAATACTGACAGCCCACATTCAAGCTGGCCCTGACAAGAGCCACCTGGACTCGCTCCTCCTATTCTTGCTTGTTGACCTGTACCTCATTCTGGCCCAGAAGGGGTGAGCAAATAAAGACCTGCTGCCCACTGCTTGTTTGCCCACTGGTTGTGACTGGCAAGCAAGCGGGTGATAGCAATGATAAGTCACAACAATAGAAGTGAGTGGGTAGACTTGCTAAGGGCAATGAGAATGTCTTGCTAATGGCCCCGAAAACCAGGACAACTCAGGCTTGCCCTCCCTAAAGGTGAGCACAAAGGGGGGGAACCCTAAAATAACAGTTGTGTGCAGAGGAGAGTGCAGGAGCAAAAGCGACACAGATTAAGTCAGCAGTACACCTCTACCCCCCAAATTACAGGTTTTTTTTTAATAATAACTGCTAAGTTTTAGAACAAAAACACAGAAACTGAAAGGTGGTCCAGAGCCTAATCCTGGCAGATCTAAGCACCACAGGACAGCCTTGTTCAGATGGTCATAAAGGTTGGCAACCTGCAAATATATATATATATATATATATATATATATATATATATATATATATATATATATATATATATATATATATACCAACCTGCTGAGGATTAGGGGAGGAGGAACAGGGAGTTCTGTCCTCCCCGCAGCAGCCCACATTGTTTCTGTGCTGGGTGCAGAGGACAGGCAGAGCCAGCCAACCCTTCTCCACCATCCCACTCACTTATCTGCCTGAAATTCCTTCCTGCCTATGGCCAAAAGAGCTATCCTCTACAGCAGGGCTGTGGAACCTGCAGCTCTTTGTCAGGCAATACATGGCCCTTAGCCTAATATCATGTTAGGTGGAAAGCCTGAAGGGAGGAAACATATGGAGTTCTGAAAGTGATCAGTACAGAACTCAGAGAATAGTAATCTGCCTGTCCCCTCAGCAGTACACTATGGGGGGGGGAGGTGGGTACCCCTGCCTATATTTAGCTCTGGCCCCTGAGAGATCATTGGCAAGGGAAGGAATGCCACTGCAGAAAAAGGGTTCTCCAGGAGAGACTCTAGGACCAGAATTTCCAGAGGTGTTCCCCTATAGCAGAGGTGGGAATCTATGGCTCATGGGCTTAATGAGACCTGCCAGGCCTCCCCATTCGGCCCATAAGGCTGTTCTGGCCAAGCATGCCCACCTAAATGTCATATATGACATCGCGGTGTGTGGTGCTTTGCAAGATCTCATGGCCTACAAGACAGGGGATCTGGGTTGCCGGCAGGATTCAGCTCTTCACCCTTCAAGCCCTATAGCATCATACATGCAGCAATACTTCTAACACTCACATGCAAGCATCCAAGTCAAATAACTTGTGATAGCATCAGGATAACACTTACCTTTATCACACTGGCACAGAATCTCTCCAAGATGGACAAATCTCCTTCTTTTATCCAAGACATGGTCCACCCTTTTCAAGCAAACTTTTTAAAGACGAAGAGAAAGGAGAGCCTGAAAGTTATGGGAAGAAGAAGAAAGTTTTATTCATCCTTATTATGAATTAAATTTCTATCCTGCCCTTCATCCCAAAGAAGCCCAGGATTGGGGTGGGGGTGGGAAACAAAGCAGTGAAACAAAATAGTGAAACAAAAACATCAAGAACATCTAAAAACAGTCACATATCCTTTGAGTTAATATTGAAGGTCTACCAGGCTTGCGTGTTGAGCACACTGCTTTATGGAAGTGAGTTGTGGACAACTTACAACTGCCAGGAGTGATGCCTCGACACTTTCCACATGAGCTGCATCAGGAAGATTTTGGGTATCACGGGACAGAGACTCAAACAAAGATGTGCTCTCCCAAGCCCCCATTCCCAGCATGTCTGCACTCTGGTCTCTGTGACATCTATGCTAGCTTGGTCATGTCTACAGAATGGAAGATGAAAGAATCTCCCAAGGGCCTGCTCTATGGGGAGCTGGCTTTAGGCACCAGGTCAGTTGGCAGACCATCTCTGTGTTACAAAGATGGCTGCAAAGGTGACACAGAGGCTGGCAACATCAATCCCGCCATATGGGAACCCCTTGCAGACAATTGCACTATTAGGAGACAGTCAGGTCATGTATCCATAGCATTGACCAGAGGAAGAATTACTGCTGGGAGGAGTGCAGAGAGAAGAAATGTTGTGGTGCACTTGCAGCAGCACAACCGGACAATTTCATCTGTCGCTACTCAACAAAACATGTCTCCCCCCGTATTGGTCTGCACAGCTACAGCAAGTTCCGTAAGTCTCCAATGGTTTGACTTTACCCACAAAGGTGCACTCTTTCATTCATTGTCTCCCAAGACAGGCGGATGCCAACTAGAACAACTAACTGCTGGGAACAGTTATCTTTCAGCCATCAAATGCCTTTGTGAACAGGAATGTTTTAAAATACAACCTGAAGACACTGGAATTTTGGGGCACAGGGTCATCTTTGGATGAACATTCTTCTTACTGATCCATAACAGAAGAGATGAAGGTTCTCTGGTTCTCCATCTGTTGCTAGACTACAACTCTCATCATGACCAACTGCTCACTATACTGGCTGGCGCTGATGGGAATTGGAGTCCATCAACTGGAGACCCCCAGGGTCCCCATGCCTCGTTTTACAGCAGGTATGGAGGAACCTTTGCAGTTTATGGATTGCAACATGTTAGAATATTGGCCCAGTGTATAGTTTTTTAACCGGGTTTTAAGATCCACCAGCCTCTTTGTGCTTTCATGTTTGTTTGGATTTCTGTTTCAATTGCGTATTCTTACGCAAGGCAATTTTCATTGAAGAGCAATATATTTTAAAACCCTATAATAAAATTAATCTCTGGAGAGGATGGGCCTGCCATACTAGCATTGCTAATTGTGCAAGAGTTCATGGGCATGTACAAGGCTCATGGGCTCCTATACCGTACTGCACACAAAGCTTTTGCCATCCTTTATGTGCAAATAAATAAGAATTCAGAACTAACTCCTGCAGCAAAGTAGCAATTCCTCATGTAGCCAGCAAGGCTGAAGCAAGAGACGGTTTAATTTACTATTCTTGCTCCAACCAGTTGCTATGGAAAAGAAAGTTTCAGGGTGCAATTCTGCAGTACTTACCTGGGAAAGTCCCAGTGAACTCAATGGAGCTGAATAGATATGTACTGGATTGCAATGTCAGTTACGTATCTCCTCCCTCAGTAACAGCAACCCCTCTAGCAGTACTGCGGCAAAGGGGAAGAAGGCTTTCTGCCTTCTCTCTTGGCAATTGTTTCAGCGGTTTGAAGGCTGTTTCTCTTCTCTTGGACAGTGCTGTAAAGCAGCCTTGTATTTATACATTTGCCCAGCAGCCATAGGAGACCTGGAACTCCACATGAAGTGGGAGGAGGAATACAGTGCCCCATCCCTCCTCTGCACTCAGCACAGAAATGTATTAGGTTGCTGCAAGAGGGACGAAGCTATTCATCCTCCTTCTGCCAACCCCCAACAAGGTAATAGGGTGTGCATTTGGTTTTGGGCAGACTAATAACTTTAGTGGGGTTATTTGGAAGGCTGCTACTGGAGCAGTGGAAGGAAAAGCTGAGGTGGGGTTAGAACACAGCAGAAAAGGAGGGAATGATGTACCCCACAGAATGAATAATGGTGGCTCCCTGTCTGTGGAAGGCTCACCCCAGAGAGGCATGTTAGCACCATCACTATCTGTTTTAGGTGCCTGTCAAATACATTTTTATTCACCCAGACCTGTGGACTTTAATTTTCTGCTTATTTTAGTAGAGCGGGGTTGAGTTGGATCTTCTATTCTATACATAATATTGGTGAATATTTTAGGTGTTTTTCCTCTTGTTTTTACACTAGCTTTTAATTTTGTAGGTCAATTCTTGTTTGCCTTTCCGAGAAAAAGTGACTAATACAATCCATAATGATAATTATGACTACAGTAATATAATATGAATACTATATACACCTGTAACTCAGGATAACACTTTGTGCATCTGATAAAACAAACTGTGGTCCATAAAAGCTTATGCCATCATAAACCTGTTAGGTCTTTAAGGTGCCCCATAACTTTGTTGTTCTTGCTGCAACAAGATTAACACAACTAGAAATATGATGGAGGTGTTAGTCATCAATATACAGTATCATCGTTTCTGCTTTTTAAAGCTTTGTTTACTGCTCTTGAGAGCCACTTTGAGAATCATACGGAAAAGATGTCTAAAAATAAACTTGAAGAAATGTGGCCTAGTTTTCACTGAAGTGGCAAACCTAGGAGTGTTCCACTTCAGATTACAAGGCAAGATCTGTCGCATTATTGACTGCTCCTCCCCACAAATAATAATGATTTGCACGCAGAAAAGTAGCACATCAGAGAGAAGTATTCTAGCCTAGCCCTCTTTCAAAATATATATATTTTTGGAGTTTCTCTAGCCATTCCTTGTATGAGTTTCTGAACATACCCAAGAAGTTCCTGGTCTATCCATATGGATTATTTGGCAATATGAAAAAGGTAGTGGGAAGAACTTCTCTAAAGAGGTCAGTAACTCCCCGTCCTCATAATTACTGAGGTTGTTGCGAAAAACAAGGTATTTCATCAAAAGAGGAAGATGTAATTATTGTCACCTGAACTCTACCTTTAAAAACAGAAATAATAAAGCAGGTTCATTTTCATGGCCCAACTAAATGAAGAGAGTGGAAGCAAGACATTCCCCCCTGGGCCCTACTTCCTAGCACTCTCTCTCTGTGTGTGTATAGGTAAACAAATATACACAGGACCATCACATATGAATGACCGTACTTATCATCAATATTTATATCTTTCCTATAAAGTATCTCAAAGATGAAACCCTTTACAGTTGGAACAGATTCTTCCCCTTCGCCTAATATGTTCCAGGGTTTCTGAAAAAGTGCTTAACAGTTCAACCCTATGCATATCTACTTAGAAGCATGATATGCTGTAATCCTAGGAACTTACCTGTAAAGTCCAATTAATGGGGCTTACTTCTGAGTAGAACTATATAGGATCATGTTATTTTTTCATGGTTGGTTTCCCCCCCTATTTAATACATATATATGTAGTTGGTCTGTTGGGGGGGGGTTAGGGAGGGAGAAAAACTGCAACCTTATACAGTACCCACTTATCTCAGAGTGAGACCCTACTTTCCATGTAGAGTTGTTCTATAAATCTCCAGCAGTAGCATCAATGAAAGAGTAAAAACAATAGGATTTTGCCCTGTAAGAGACTTCAGCCAGCCTAACCCCACTTACCTGGGAGAAAGGTCCATTGAATTCAACAGGACTTCTGAGTAGGCATGCTTAGGATTGCAGAGTGAGCAATTAATTACAGCACAACCTGTTGTAAGTTCATAGGAACCCAGAAAACTGCCTCATGACAAGTCAGACCATTGAGCCACCTAGCTCAGCGCCTCTAAACTTGGCTGGCAGTTGGTTTCAGGGGAGTCAGTCTCTCCCAGCTCCACCTGAGGATACCAGGGGTTGAACCAGGGACCTGTTCCCATGCAAGGTAGATGCTCTACCCGAGCTATGACCGTCCCACTTCACCATCCCAGTGAACAGCGCTGTAGACCACAAAATCTTACACCGCAGTTTATTCGTTCATCTTTTAAGGCACACAAAAACTCTTTTGGCACTGCAACAGGCGAATCTTTTCAAAAAGATGAACACACGGTTCATGTCACTCACGGAAACAAACTAAAAAAACCTGGAAGAGGGGCCCTCTCTCCTCCCCTCCACCTTGAAAGGGGTCCCTCCCGAGACGGAGGGGGCACTGGATCCCCCCAAACCACCGCAGGGGGCAGAAAGAGCCCCGATCCCTCTTCCCGCCTAAGAAGGGCTCCTGCGTGTTTGCCTCTACAGGGCAGCCACTCCAAAGGAAGCCCCGCTGAGCTTGACCAGTAGGCGCAGGACTGTGGCATCGGCGCTTCTCTCACTCACCCGCCTGCCGGGTCTGAAGTTGCACCTCCTGGAGCCTCGGCGGCGGCTGCTCTGCAAAGGAGCGTGACGTGCCCTTCCGTATATGTCACTGCGACTCGACCCGCCTTCCGAGTTACGTCACCGTCTCGGAAGTGCGCGGCGAGCGTGCAGCCCTTGAGGGGAGGAGGATTCCAAGCCCTGGCCCCCTCAGAGAAAGAGGGAGTGCGCGTGCGCGCGTTTGGAAGTCTCTGGGACAAGCATTGAACGATTCGAATTGGAACGCTCGCGTTGCAGCTGCAACGGATAGTGCTCGAAGAGGCTCGCGATACTCTGACAACAACAACGGCGCTGGCATACAATAAAAAATTAGCCGAGCATATGTGTATATATCTTTGTGTGTGTATACGAAAATCAGTTCTAAATACAGCAGTGCAAAACATTTAAATCCTGATCGTAAAAATAATAGTGATGATGATGATGATGATAATAATAATAATAATAATATTCTGCCTGATCTCAAAACAACATTAACAATTAGGGTACCGATAATAACGGGAAGTGCAGGCAGAGGTGAAACGATAGGTATAAATGGCGGATAAATGGCAAGCTGACCTTTGTTCACCAGCCTTGAAATAGAGGCGAATCGCATGGCACTAACTACGTAGCAGCGACTGCCAGCTCCACCCGAAGCCTGGCTAGATCGTCGGTGGTTTTTAGAAAAAGTATTGGCGACAGACAGCCCGTCGCTCCCACAGTTTGCTCGAAGTAAATCTCGTTGATTTTAATGGTGAAAACTTGCATAGGGTTCGGTTGTAGCCAGCAATATCATCGCTATCATCGTTATTATTTACTGTCTTTTAGGATAACTTCTTACAAGTCAATGTGCAAAATTCAAAATCAATAGTAAAAACAAGATCAGTTACAGTGTAATGAAATAACATTAAACAGCGCTGCTAAACAAAAGTTATCTTAAAACATGCCAGAATACAGATAAAAACTAAACAAACCCTAAAACCAAACCAAGATATAACAAAGCAAATGCTTCCATCAAAAAAGGGAGGTGTGTGTAATTATTATTAAGACATCTTTTTTTAAAAAAGAAAAGATTATTTACTAGGAATAATTACAGTAGTTATTCAGTTTGCTTGTTTTCCTGTTCATGCCTAATATTTCTCCCTTTTTTATCAGGTTCATTCAGGGGTTACCAATCTTTTTACATCCATCGGCACACCGGGATTTTTCAGTGAGTGCTCTGGGCACCAACCCCTCTGGTAATTTCTCCCCTCCCCCCGCCATGCGAGACGTGAAAAGAGCATGCATACCACACACTTCACTTTTCAAAGGGTCTAAATAAAAGGCAGATCTAGTAGAATTAATCTGAGCACATGGAGCTGAAAGAAAAAAAGTGACTCATCCAACTTTTTTCTTCAACTGTACTTTTTGAGGGGGGAAAAGTGATTACCGGTAGATGGGGTGGTTCAGAGGCTTCATGGGCAATAGGGAAGACCTCAGCAGTGGTGGATTTGGGGCTCTTAAATTTCAGTGTCGCCCTGTGTGATGTTGAAATTTGGTGTCCCCTGCCTCTTGCGCTCTGTTTTACAGCATTGTTGTGCCGCTCGGTAGCATGGTGCCCACTGCAGCCGCACCAGTTGTGCTACCCTAAAACCGCCTCTGACCTCAGGATCTTGAAACCCAGAGTTTCCATGTTGTTGTTGTTGTTTAGTCGTTTAGTCGTGTCCGACTCTTCGTGACCCCATGGACCATAGCACGCCAGGCATTCCTGTCTTGCACTGCCTCCCGCAGTTTGGTCAAACTCATGTTCGTAGCTTCGAGAACACTGTCCAACCATCTTGTCCTCTGTCGTCCCCTTCTCCTAGTGCCCTCAATCTTTCCCAACATCAGGGTCTTTTCCTAGGATTCTTCTCTTCTCATGAGGTGGCCAAAGTATTGGAGCCTCAGCTTCACGATCTGTCCTTCCAGGGAGCACTCAGGGCTGATTTCCTTAAGAATGGATAGGTTTGATCTTCTAGCAGTCCATGGGACTCTCAAGAGTCTCCTCCAGCACCATAATTCAAAAGCATCAATTCTTCGGCGATCAGCCTTCTTTATGGTCCAGCTCTCACTTCCATACATCACTACTGGGAAAACCATAGCTTTAACTATACGGACCTTTGTCGGCAAGGTGATGTCTCTGCTTTTTAAGATGCTGTCTAGGTTTGTCATTGCTTTTCTCCCAAGAAGCAGGCGTCTTTTAATTTCGTGACTGCTGTCACCATCTGCAGTGATCAAGGAGCCCAAGAAAGTAAAATCTCTCACTGCCATGTTTCCATGTTGGCAACCCCCTATATCTGATAGCAAACATATGTGCAGTGACTGGTTTTCTTAACATTTGCACAGGGCCCTAGAAAATTGGGCATTTTCTAACTCATCAGCATTTCCTGAAGTAACCCTGTGTCAGTCTGCATTAAGAACACTGATAAGTGATAGCCTGAATTTGGCAAGCACGTAAGAAAGGGTGTAAATTGTTTGCTTTACCTTCAATGAAACTTCAGGTTTCTGTCAGTCACTGTCTTCGAAAAAGAGCTTCCAGCGGCTCCTTTTGAATACCACACAGGGCTCTGGAATAGGGCTAGGGAGCCTTTGACCCTCCAGACATTTTTGGACTTCAACTCCCATCAGCCCCAGCCTGGATAGACAATGATCAGATGATTGTAGTCCAACAGAGTTGTGGTCCAACACCTTCAGGAGGTTCATTACCTCTAGAAAATTATCAAAGTTCAGACTTAAGGCTGTTGGCAAGAAGGGCTATTCACTGCTCACTCTTCTTCTGGTAGGGATCCTGTGCCTTAAACAGCCAGTAGGCAAGCAGAATTTCAAGAGGGATAGCTTTTTTCCAGCATGGAGAGGGTGTGCTATGGGGAAAACTTTATCTGCTAAAATCTATCTGCCATGTAGTTGCTAATGCACAGGAGCCTTGCCAAAGGGGGAAATTTAAGAACTCTAATTATTATTATTTTAATTATTACCTATTGTTTGATTAATGTGTACTTCATTCATTAGCATTTTCAAATAACCTGCAATTATGCTTTACAATGTTGTTATCTTGCATCCTCTTCCAGTGAAATCGATTTACAGGATGGATCATAAGACCAAATTCCAGAACAGTAACCGTGGTATCCTTGTTATGATCAAAGCAACAGATAAAGCTAAGATACAGTGAGTGACTTCTTCAACCACCACTCCCCTTTCTTTGCAGTCTAAATCCAAATCATTCTGAAACACTCACTCCCCCCAACAACCTTGAGTAAAACTTTAGATGTTTCCCATTCTAGCCTTGACCTCTCCAAAACAAAGTGTTGTGTACTATGCTAGTCCTCAGAGCAGACCCATTGAAGTTAATGGGCATGACTAAATTAGATTCAGTCATTTTAGTAGATTTATACTGAGTTGAACATAGTTGGATACAACCCTAAAACTGAATAAATTCTTGCCTCTATCACACTTTATTTTATTTATCTGCTACATGAAATAATGGCATGTCATCTAAAACATGGTAGGAATGGAATAAGGGATTGGAAGGAAAATGGAAAGTGAGTACATTCAGATATTAATTCTTCATAATGTTCAGGGCTTGCATTCCAATTAAAGCAATTTAATTGATTTATCATAGCAGTTTCCATTGGTTGATAAAATGTGGAGACAGAGACCAAAACAGTACATACTCCAATTGTTGTATGCTAGTTAAACTTTAAGGAAAAAATATTTGTGTGAAGTTAAACATGAGGTTGAGGTTGGCTTTTCATTTTCATCATCATTATTAATTGTGTCACAGACAGGAAGTTCAAGGGGCTGAAGTTACAGCGGTGCATTTAAAGTAACTGTGTATAAGCAAAATTGTATGCAAAAATATGTATATTAGGACAAATTCACACTAAAATGCTGGTGAATTTTCACAAGGACTTTTTTTTTAAACCAACAACTGCAGATTAACGTGGAGAACTGAATTTAGAAATCAAAAGAAACTGAAATAGACAGATTTGCCCATCCCTACACAGAATCCCTATATCAGGTGCGCAAAGTGGTAATCTTAGTGGATAGGAATATATAGAGAGATGATGTGGGGGAGGGAATGCAGCCCATAGGTGTGTCCCATTATGATGCAGAGCATCATAAGCCACTCAGAAGTCAAAAGATCCAATCTGAATGGGTGTGTGACCTGCTGTCAGCTAGCAATGACTTAGGAAAGCATCTCATAAGCACGTACCGTAGAGAAGAACAATTATTTTCTGTAGTGTGTCAGCCACTCCTAGATCCTGTTAAACCTCAGTCTGATTATTTCAAATGTGGGTGATCGTCTGTGTCACCAATATGAGCAGTGAAATCAGTGATTTATATGGAATAGAATGTGAGAGCCAGTGTGATGAGGTGGTTAGTGTTTTAGATTAGGACTGGGGAGGCCGAGGTTCAACTCACAAAGCTTGCTGGGTGGCACTGGGTCAGTCATTCACTTTTTCAACCTACGTACCACACCATGTTTTGAGCAGGCATCAAAAACAGTACTGTGGAACCTCGGTTTTTGAACGCAATCAATTCCAGAAGACCGCTTGACTTCTGAATCGTTTGAAAACCGAAAACTGAAAGTGGAAGCCTCAATACAATGTTGTTGTTGTTTAGTCGTTTAGTCGTGTCCGACTCTTCGTGACCCCATGGACCAGAGCACACCAGGCACTCCTGTCTTCCACTGCCTCCCACAGTTTGGTCAAACTCATGTTCATAGCTTCGAGAACACTGTCCAACCATCTCGTCCTCTGTCATCCCCTTCTCCTTCTGCCCTCAATCTTTCCCAACATCAGGGTCTTTTCCAGGGAGTCTTCTCTTCTCATGAGGTGGCCAAAGTATTGGAGCCTCAGCTTCAGGATCTGTCCTTCCAGTGAGCACTCGGCTGATTTCTTTAAGAATGGATAGGTTTGATCTTCTTGCAGTCCATGGGACTCTCAAGAGTCTCCTCCAGCACCAGAATTCAAAAGCATCAATTCTTCGGCGATTAGCCTTCTTTATGGCTCAATACAATAGGGAAACTCAACATTTTCGGCTTCCAAAAATTGTTTGAAAACTGGAGCAGTTACTTCCAGGCTTTCGGTGTTTGAAAGCCGAAGCTTACGACTATGGAGACGTTCGACAACCGAGGTTCCACTGTACAATGAAGGTGCCTGAACAACATTAACAGGCAGTGAGTTCCAGAGAACAGGTGCTAGGGTTGCCCTATTTCAAAAAGTAACATTCCTGACACACACAAAGTGCATTGCCGTACACCTGGCTTGCCATAATTCCTCCCTGATGCCATTTTAGGCAAGCCTAACAGGTGCTGCCACACTATAGGAGTATAGCAATAGGAGTATAGCATCTAGATCAAGGGAAGTAATAGTACCACTGTATTCTGCTCTGGTCAAACCTCACCTGGAGTACTGTGTCCAGTTCTGGGCACCACAGTTCAAGAAAGATACTGACAAGCTGGAACGTGTCCAGAAGAGGGCAACGAAAATGGTCAAAGGCCTGGAAGCGATGCCTTATGAGGAACGGCTTAGGGAGCTGGGTATATTTAGCCTGGAGAAGAGAAGGTTAAGGGGTGATATGATAGCCATGATCAAATATATAAAAGGATGTCAGTCAAGAAATTCAAAAAGAAATTAAAGCATTGCAAGTGCAATACTCACAATTGATAAATGCAGAAATTGAATGGAAAATTAAAAGGATGAAACAAAGATCATTTGAATCAGCAAATAAGTGCGGTAAGCTATTGGCCTGGCAATTGAAGAAAAGACAAAAAGAAAGCACGATTATTAAGATAATAGATGAAGGTCGAAATATAGAGAACCCTACAGAGATAAGGAAATGCTTCATGAAGTATTATAAACAACTCTATAAGAAAGATAAAGAAGATAGAGATAAAATTGAGAAATTTATAGACAAAAATGGACTAAAGAAGATTCCAGAACAAAAAAAGAACCTACTGAATGAACTGATTTCTTGACAAGAGGTGGAAGTGGCTATCCAAGATTTGAAAAATGATAAGGCTCCAGGACCGGATGGACTGACTTCCAAATATTATAAATCACTAAAAGACTGGTTGATTCAACCACTAATGGAAGTAGCAAATGAGATTTTAGGGGGGGGGGCAAGGTACCAGAAACATGGAAAGACGCATTTATCTCTCTGATTCCTAAACCGGAGGTGGACAGGACTCAGGTAAAGAACTATAGACCAATCTCATTATTGAATATGGATTATAAGATTTATGCCAGCATCTTGGCAGCAAGATTGAAAAAGGTGTTGAAAGACTTAATACATAAGGACCAGGCAGGATTTCTGCCAGGAAGACATATGAAAGACAATATAAGGAATATAATAGATATTTTGGAGAGACTAGAAGTGAAAATAAACACTAAAGCAATGTTAATATTTGTGGATGCTGAAAAAGCTTTCGACAATATATCTTGGAATTTTATGAAGGAAAATTTAATCAAAATGGAGGTTGGCCAGAACTTTGTCAATGGTATTAACGGTATTTATTCTGAGCAAAAAGCAAAAATTATTGTAAATAATGTGGTCTCAGAAGAGATAAGAATTGAAAAAGGAACAAGGCAAGGGTGCTCACTCTCCCCCCTATTATTTATTTCTGTTTTAGAGGTCCTGTTGAATATGATAAGGAGCGATGATGGCGTCAAAGGTATTACAGTAGGTACAAAGCAATACAAATTAAAAGCCTTTGCAGATGACTTGGTATTAACTATACAGGACCCTGAACACAGTGCAGTAAGAGCACTGCAGATAATACATGAGTTTGGACAGGTTGCAGGTTTTAAGTTAAACAAAGGAAAAACTAAGGTTTTGGAAAAAATTTTTGACGATGCAGGAAAGACAAACGGTAGAGGACTGTACAGGACTGAAGTGTGCGAAAAAGGTGAAATATCTGGGAGTGAATATGACTGCAAGAAATTTAAATTTGTACAAGGATAATTATGAGAAGTTATGGAATGAAATCAAAAGAGATTTGGAAATATGGACAAGGTTGAAATTGTCCTTAATGGGCCGAATAGCTACTGTTAAAATGAATGTATTGCCAAGAATGTTGTTTCTATTTCAAGCTCTACCGATTGTAGATAAGCAGAAATGTTTTCAAGATTGGCAGAGGACATTGTCTAAATTTGTCTGGCAGGGGAAGAAGCCCAGAATTAAATTTAAACTTTTAACAGATACAAAAGAAAGGGGAGGATTCTCACTGCCGGACTTAAAGATTTACTTTGAAGCAGCAGCTTTCTGTTGGATGAAGGAATGGTTATCATTAGACAATGCCGATGTGTTAGATTTGGAGGGCTATGATAATGCATTTGGTTGGCATGCATATTTATGGTACGATAAGGTTAAGGCTCATAAAGGTTTTAAAAATCATATAATTAGGAAATCATTGTTTAATGTATGGATAAGGTACAAAGATTTGTTAGAAAAGAAAACTCCCAGGTGGATTTCACCTCTTGAGGCGAAGAAACCTAAAAGGACAAATATGGATGAAAATAGGTTGAAATATAAAGATATTTTGATTGAGGAGGGAAACCAATTCAAGTTAAAGCCATATGAACAATTGAAGGACAAATTAAGTGACTGGTTTCAGTATGTGCAGATAAATGAAGTATTCAAAATAGACAAAAAAGTTGGATTCCAGACAGAGAAATCAAGATTGGAAATAGAATTAATAGAGGCTAACAGTAAGAATTTATCCAGAATATATAATTTATTGTTAGAGTGGCATTTGAAGGATGAGCAAACAAAATCGGTCATGATTGAATGGGCAAAAGATGTGGGTCATAATATTATGATAGCAGACTGGGAAAAGTTGTGGAAGAAGGGAATGAAATTTACGGCATGCACAGCTTTGAAGGAGAATTTAATGAAAATGATGTATAGATGGTACCTGACTCCGGTTAAATTAGCAAAAATGTATCACAAGGGTGATAATAAGTGCTGGAAATGTAAAGAGGAAATAGGCTCATTCTATCATATGTGGTGGACATGTCCTAAGATAAAAGGCTTCTGGGAAATGATTTATAATGAAATGAAAAAGATATATAAAAACACATTTGTGAAAAAAACCAGAGGCCTTTTTACTTGGTATAGTTGGGGAAGAACTCCCCAAAAAAGATGTTACTTTGTTCATGTACGCCACCACAGCAGCGAGGATATTAATTGCGAAATACTGGAAGAAAGAAGAATTACCCTCTCTACAAGAATGGCAAATGAAAATGCTGGATTTTATGGAGCTTGCAGAATTGACAGGAAAACTCCGAGATCAAGCGGATGAGAGAATGGAGGAGGATTGGAAAAAATTCAAAGTGTATTTAGGGAATTATTTTTGAGTAATAAAAGACTGAACATCTAGGGAAATTTCGAAGTTAAGGCATTAGGGAATAAAGTAAAAGATTACAAGTAGAAAAAGAGAGTTTTTAAATAAAAGATGGAAATTAAGAGGAATTCAAGAAAAATATGATGATGAAAATTAAAGGCAATGAGTCAGAAACTGTTATAGATGATTTTAAAATGAAAATCAGTTAGAAGGGATTTGGGGAAGCAAAAGAGACAATGATTTAAAAGATGTAACGAGATGAGATGTGTTTATTGTTGTTTATTGTTTTGTATTTTTTATGTTTGTTTTGTTAAAATGTTAATCTGTAATGTTTTCTTTCTTAAATGTTTGATAAAATCTAATAAAAATATTTATAAAAAAACCCCACAAATATATAAAAGGATGTCATATAGAGGAGGGAGAAAGATTGTTTTCTGCTGCTCCAGAGAAGCGGACACAGAGCAATGGATTCAAACTACAAGAAAGAAGATTCCACCTAAACATTAGAAAGAACTTCCTGACAATAAGAGCTGTTCGGCAGTGGAATTTGCTCCCAAGGAGTGTGGTGGAGTCTCCTTCTTTGGAGGTCTTTAAGCAGAGGCTTGACAGGCATATGTCAAGAATGCTTTGATGGTGTTTCCTGCTCGGCAGGGGGTTGGACTGGATGGCTCTTGTGGTCTCTTCCAACTCTACGATTCTATGATTCTATAAACGTTCAAAGTGCAACAACAGGGATCATTCAGTGTTCAACATAAGGGTTAATTATCTTAATCTTAAAATCAACTAGCCAAGGCCAGGGAATGGGTGGAGGTGTTGCTTAGAGATCAAAGAGACATGGTCTCTGCTGAGGTAACACATGCTCCCAATGCAATTTCCCTCTGTATGTTTAAGCTGAATGGCTCACTGAACTAAGATAGACAAAATCTTTCTGTTCCTTTCTCTTCATATTTTACACTACTTTTGCTGTTCCCGCAGTAAAGTGTTTGGTAGCCCTTGGAACCTAACCCTCACATAATATATGATTCCCCTTTAATTGTGGGGTGGGGCT
Source organism: Zootoca vivipara (assembly GCF_965207765.1). NCBI lineage: Eukaryota > Metazoa > Chordata > Lepidosauria > Squamata > Lacertidae > Zootoca > Zootoca vivipara. Next base: position 61,407,698 of record NC_142589.1, on the reverse strand, counting down.
CCTGCCAAAGGTAGCAAAATCCTATATTATTATTATTGCTACGCTTTTGAATTGCTTCATATGAAACGTCTCAGAGACATTTAACATTAAAAAAAAATCAGCAATAGCAACCCATATAAAACACTTCCTCGTAAACAAATAATTAAAACCATTTAATGTATAAAAAATACAATTATAGCAATTTCACACATAAAAGCACAATTAAAACACTTTGGCATATAATAACCATTTCAAATCCAATCCAGATACAGACTTGAGCTGGCCCTGAGCACGAGAGTTTGGTGACAAACGTAACTAAAGCAACATCACTGCCACACAGACAGTGTGGTTTCTGTCCTCCTGGAGCTGTTTTAATAGATGCAATCTGTTTTGTAGCCGGAACTCGTAGTGGTGTCTTCAGCCCATTGGGCGATGGAAGGGGAGGGTTTGTCCTCACAGTTTTGCAAGATGAGTTGCTTGCCAGCTGGGACTGCTTGGGGAAGTATTTACTCGAGGGTTATGTCCTATAAAACTGGCACATACCCAACCAGCAGAGTGAAGGAAACCCCAAGCACCAAATTATATACAGGTCAAAACTACACCAGAAGGCTGCCATTGGTGAGCACTCCCACATCATATGCCCAAGGGTGCCAGATAGCTGTCTGCCAGTGTTGGCTCCAGGCTCTGGGGAGTCCTTGAGCAAGGTGTTCCCAATAACCCTACCCAGCTTTTCTTCCTCACGACTGTTGGTGCTGCCCATTTGCTTGACTGTAATGCAACCCAAAGCTGTTGATCTTACGGGGTGAGGCCTTGGCTTTCTGGGGCCTAGCTGAGAACTGCCAGCTTCTTGTCACTCCCATTGCAGCAGATCGGCTCATGGGAGCCCGGGTGATGCCATCACCCCCAGGGCAGGTGGAATTGATCAACTCTGTGACAGGAAAGAGGGCACAGCCCAGCTGGTGAGAGCAGCAGCAAGTGGATATGGCAGTTCCTCCACTATATGCCATGGTGGAAGCTATGTTTATTCTTGTGACTGCTTTATCTACAGATAAAGTGGTAGGTCTGGCTAATTTTACCATCAAAATGTGCACATATGTGGGAGGAGCTGGAGACAACTTATAGGTACTTTTCTTCCAACCTGGCTGGTTCCTTGAGCCAAACTGGGAATCTGCTGCCCCTAGGGATCTTGCCATCTGAGGCCTCACATGACCTCATAGGTGGGCCGGCCCTGCCTGCTCCCTTACCCAGAAAGCAGTCATACCTCCATGTTCTAAGTAAGGATGGGTGAATGTGTCAATTTAAATTTCCTCTCCGTTTCTTATTTCCCAATACTATGTTCAGGAAAGGTCTCCACATTTTTATATCAGTTTGTAAAAAAAATTAAGTCCTCGTGAAAATCCTGATACACATATTTTTGTATGCACTTTTGCCTACCGGACACATTTTTACAAATAAGTTTCCCCTAATGCATATGTGTGCTTTATTTTCACCAATATATGTATTTTTATGCACATTTTACCTTATGTGCATTTTTGTATTAGTTAGCTGGAGAACTGTGTTGCTAAATTCATAGAAGTGCACATTTCAAAGATGGCTATGTTTTGATCCCCATATCCTCTATAATAAAGTCCAAGTGTCTCTGCGTCCAGTCCCTGTGTCCCTGGGTTTGCGCTACTGCGCATGTGCCCCACGGACACAGGGACTGGACGCAGAGACTGGACGAACACACGTGCGTGCTCTCCCCCCCCTGCCTACCATTTCCCTGCGGCCGCCAACCGCCGCTCCCGGCCGGACAGTGCCTCACTGCGCTTGCGCTAAAGCGCGAGGAGGAAGGAGGCTGCTTTCTTTTCCTCCCCCCCATGCTCCTCCCACTATTCACCATTGGCTGGTTCTAAACGGGGTTTACCGCAGGGGCGGGAGGGAGATGGGGAGCAGCAGATCCCCGAGGCGAACATGGCAGCACGACGGGCCGCAGCCGCCAGCTCCACAAACGGGCGCACTCCATAAGCAGCAGCGCCACTCCTACACGATTCAGGTTTCAAGAAAGTGATTTTAGTGCTAAAATTGAAACCATTCGCCTTCATGTCTCTTCTTCTCTCTCTCATCCTTCCACCTGTACATCTCTCTTCCTCAGCCTGGATTTAAGACTAGGAAAATGAAAAACAGGAATAAGCCAAGTTACAGGTAGGTAGCCATGTTGGTCTGCTGTAGTCGAAACAAAATAAAAAAATTCCTTCCAGTAGCACCTTAAGGTAAAGGGACCCCTGACCATCAGGTCCAGTCGTGACCGACTCTGGGGTTGTGCGCTCATCTTGCATTATTGGCCGAGGGAGCCGGCGTACAGCTTCCAGGTCATGTGGCCAGCATGACAAAGCCGCTTCTGGCAAACCAGCACCTTAGTAAGTAGCACCTTAGAGACCAACTAAGTTTGTCATTGGTATGAGCTTTTGTGTGCATGCACACTTCTTCAGATACACTGAAACAGAAGTCACCAGACCCTTATATATAGTGAGAGGGTGGGGAGGGGTATTACTCAGAAGGGTGGTGGGAATGGGTGATTGACTGATAGGTGTGGTAAACCTGCTGACGACTGTTAACGACTTGCAATTGGTCTTACAGGAAAAAGGAAGGGGTGAGATGGCTAAAAATAGCTTTATCATGTATAATGAGATGAGAATCCAATGTCTCTATTCAGACCAGGTCTCTCCGTGGTTTTAAGTTTGGTAATAGGTTGCAATTCAGCAACTTCTCTTTCCAGTCTATTTCTGAAATTCTTTTGTAATATGACAGCTACGTTGAGATTTTGTATAGAATGTCCTGGAAGATTGAAGTGTTCTCCTACTGGTTTCCTCCATCCCTAATCCGCAGGCACCCCTACCCATGATCTTTGCTCGTACCTTTCACTTTTCAAGGGCATCCGGCTCCTTCTTTGCCACATATGTTTGGAGCAACCTTCCAGAACACCTGCGTAATGGTCTCTTACTTCATTCAAAGCTCCACTTAGAACCCACGTCTCCCATTGAGCCTTTGGCACAACCACCTATTCTCCACACCCTATATAACTAATCCTAATAAAGTGGAGCAGAAACAATTGCATATTATTTCCCCTGCCTCCCATGTTGAATTTTAGTGATTGTAAGAGCTTTAGACAGGCAACTAGCCTCTTGCATTCTGTGAAGCACTGCACACTGCAAATACTATGGAAATAATAATAATAATAATAATAATAATAATAATAATAATAATAATAATAATAAGGTATCAAATTGATGTGTCTCATCAGAACAAAGATTTCTTGCTCACCAGGATTTTGACCACCAAAGTTCTGGTGAAGAAACACAAAACTCCATCTGTGCGAGGAAAACAAGGTCATAGCCACACAAATTGTTTGTCTGTTTGTTTGGTTGTAAGTTGCTTTGGGTTGCCCTGGGCAAGATAAAGTGACTAACAAATTTAACAACAACAACAACAACAACAAACAAACAAACAAACAAACAAACAAACAGCAACAACAACAACAGAACTGTAATTTGTTTATTGTGCTGGGCTGGGAATTGTAGCTCTGTGACAAGTCTCCTTTCAGCACTCAAACTACAGTTCCCAGGATTCTTTGCAGGGGGGAAGCCATGACTGTTAAAGTGATATTTGAGTGTTTTAAATGCATGACATGGATGTGAACAGATGTTGTTGTGTTTTTTTTTAAAAAAAGAGCTTGTTAGGTGAAAGATATTTTCAGGGGGGAAGTCTGTGTGTGTGGGGGGGGGGGGTAGTAGTAAGAGTCCTTTCTGTAGAAGACACACAAAAGCAAAGGAAGCTCTTTTGGTCTATGGTGCCGGGCAGAGGAGGGGGGGAGCATCTAAAATTCACTCATGGTCAGGCAACAATTTAGGACTAACCAAAGTGTCACAGAACAATGAGCTGCATTTTCCAGAAGACTTAATCTGGCTGGATGTTAAGCAAAGCAGGGCTGAGAAAGGGGGGGGGAACAGCTTGATGAAAAACAGAGCAACCCTGTTTCTCCTATTTTAAGACGTAGTCATAAAATAAGCCATAGCAGGATTTTTAAGCATTCAAGGAATATAAGCCACACCCCGAAAATAAGACATAGTGATAGGCACAGCAGCAATACCGGCCGCGGCAGGAGGAGGAGGAGGAGGAAAAATATAATACACTCCCTGAAAATAAGCCATAGTGTGCTTTTCTGAGGAAAAATAAATATAAGACGGTGTCTTATTTTTGGAGAAACACGGAAGTAGAATGAGGGCTGAATTCCACACACCCCTCCACAAGTGCTGCTGATCCAGTTTGCCCCCCTGTCTCACCATGGCTGCTTTAAAAGCAGCTGAGAGGTGCAACCATAGATGTATTTTATTTTGCATTTATTTTGACTCTTGGATACTTCTCAACACCAGGGGGCAGGTGTGGAGGATTATTCATGTACAGTATATGTGTATTTATTTAACAGACTTTAGAAGCTACTTTATTGTATAAACCTAAAGGCAGTTTACATAAAATATACATTGAAATTATCAATAAAAGTCCAAAGTTAAAACAGAGCTAACCTAAAGAAACAAACAAAAATCAGAATATCAATAAAACCAGCAGTTAATAAACATGCATCCTATATAATAATGTCCAAGTTGTCCCTGCGTCCAAGCTGTCCCGTGTGTCCCTGGGGTACTGCGCATGTGCCCCAGGGATAGAGGGATTGGACAGCAGAGACTGCGCGCGCGCACTCTCCCCCCCTCTGCCTCCTCCAACCGCCGCTCCCGCCGGACACCGCCTCACTGCAGGGCACGTCAGGGAAGCGAGGGTGGAGGCCGGCGAAGGCCTCCTCACAACCCTCCCTGGCCCGTGAGAGGAGCGGCGGTTGGAGGAGGCAGGGGGGGGGAGAGTGCACGCGTCCTTCCTGTCGGCGGCTGGGGGAGAGGAAGGAAGGAGGAGAAAGCGCTCCTCCGTTCCTTTCCCCCTGCCGCCGACAGCAAGGACGGGTCCCAGGGTTCGGAGAAGCGCTGCACAAGCGCTTCTCCGAACCGTGGGATGTCTGCTTCCTGTCGGCGGCTGCGGGAGAGGAACGGAGGAGGAGAAAGCAGCGCTTTCTCCTCCTTCGTTCCTGTCCCCCTGCCGCCGACAGCAAGGACAGGTCCCAGGGTTCGAAGAAGCGCTGCGCAAGCGCTTCTCCGAACCCTGGGAGTTCTGCTTCCTGTCGGCGGCTGCGGGAGAGGAACGGAGGAGGAGAAAGCAGCGCTTTCTCCTCCTCCGTTCCTGTCCCCTTGCCGCTGACAGCAATGACAGGTCCCAGGGTTCGGAGAAGCGCTGCGCAAGCGCTTCTCCGAACCCCAGGATGTTCTAGAGCCCGTTATTGAACGGGCTGAAATACACTAGTTATAAAATAAAACTGCATGTTAAAATACACGCTGACCTTACGTATCTGTGTAGACTTGCCTAAATAGCAGATTTTTTTAGCAGTTATAAAAGTCAGAACTTTTCCTATCAAACAAGGCATAATCTCCTTGTGCCATGCTACCCATGCCTCAATACCAGAAGGCCAAGAGAAATTAAAGCATTTTTCGAAGTGTGGGATAAAGTCCTAGGCTTGTATTCAGGGGTATTCTAATTCAGGGGTAGGGACCATTTCCCAGCACAAATGGTTTCCTTATGGGGAACCAGGGAGGAAGTGCATGGCAGTGGTGGGTGGGGCAGGATGTCTTGGATCAGCTCAATTCTTTCATTTATTTGGGCTATTTATAGCCGACTTTTCAGCAAAGACTCTCAGAGTAGGATACAATAGGAGAATAACCACAATTTATAAGCAATAAAACACAGAAATAATAAAATCTGAAATAAAACAAGACACAGCTGAGCGATACAATAAGGTAAAACGGCAACATTAAAAACCCCAACACGTAAAAGGCCTGGGAAAAGAAAAAAAGGGTTTCAATGGCATCATCACTAACAAGAACCACCAAGGCTGGTTCAAGGCACGCCTCTTGGGAGTTATTTCCAGTTAGTGGCTACGTAGACACCATGCATTTAAAACACATTTTCACCAAAGAACCCTGGAAACAGTAGTTTACCCTTTACAGAGTTGCCATTCCCAGTGCCCTTTAAAAAAAACCATACTACAATTCCCATAATTCTTTGGGGGAAGTCAAGTCATGTGCTTTAAATGTGTGTTAAACACGTACAGTAATACCTCTGGTTATGAACTGTCCTCCTTGTGAACACTTCAGGTTACGAGCTCCGCTAACCCGGAAGTAGGTGCTCCTGGTTGCGAACTTTGCCCCAGGATGTGAGCGAAAGTCGCAAGCCAGAGGCCCCATTAGCAAACCTCAGGTTAAGAACAGTTTCAGGATAAGAACGGACCTCCAGAACGAATTAAGTTCGTAACCCGAGGTACCACTGTATATGGCGTGTACAGTGTATAAGGCCTCTTACTCACAGGTCTTACTCATAGACTGGCGGGGCAGCCGTGAGCCCAGCATTTAGGCCGGTTGTGTCGGCAAAGACTCTCTCTTAAAACAAATGGTGTAGCTCATCGCTGGGAAGAACGCAAACTGCGTGGGGGGGCTTGGTGAGCAGAGGGCGTTGTGCTGACCAGCTGCCACCATTTCCCTCAGGATGATGGCCTCCACTAGCACAGCAGCCCTGACAGGATCAGGCTCTCCCTCCTCCAGCTGGTCGGCATGCGGGCTGAAGTCAAAGCGGTCAATCATGTCATTGAAATGGCAGAGCTGGGCAGGCGAGCAGTTGGCACACGGATTAAGCGGGCAATACCCCCGCCGGTGTACCTCCAGGCTAATCCAGTGGATGTAGGTCTTGCGGCAGCTGGGGCAGTGGTGTAGGCGCTGGTGATCGTGGAGGCGCTGGTGGAGTTTGAGGTGGATGTACTGGGTGAAACGGCTGTGGCATAGGCAGCATGCATAAGGCTTTATCCCAGAGTGCAGGCGGAGGTGGGTTTTGAGGTTACTGGTGCTGCTGAAACGTTTGGGGCATACCTAGGGGAGAGATTGGTTTCTTGTTAGCCCAGGCACCGGTGCATTATGGGAAGGAGAAAGCCCTAGACTGGCTCATCTGTGCTTAATTTCCAGAACGATGCGGTTCATATTAAGCCTTGATCTTGCTCCTTTACTTGTCAAACTTCAGAAGAGCAGCCTCCCAGGAGCTCTTTAGCATCACTGAGGTGCTGCTTTCCAACAATCAGCTGGAAGGGGAATAAAAAATGGTGATTTCCTCATAGCGCTTAATAGAGCCAGGGCTCGGAATGAACTAGTTTGGTTTAATGACGCTCACGGAATTAGTTCAGAAATCTCTGAACTACACCTGAAAGTACTGCCCATACGCCAGGTGAACTGAATTTCAGTTTGGGATAGAACTATGAATGATTTCTAGTTCATCTTCAAGTTTATTCTATTACATGTGGTTTCCCCCCCCCCATCTTTAGACTCTTTGGGGCTTTAAATTTAAAGATAATAATAATCAGGAAAAAGAGATTAAACCATTTACATTCCGCTGTATGTATATTTTTATGTTCCCTTCGTCTTCTTAAGCATATTTTATGCTTCAGTGCAGCAGTTTATAGCATTCTGAATGCAGAAAAAAAAGAGCAATGATTATTTGGATCAACTTGAAATGAACTGTGAATTGAACTGGTTTATTTTGTAAAGGGATGTTCATGAACTTTCTCTTTTGGACATGTTGATTTTGAACAAGTTTCTTTTTAAAGTTTCCAAGCTCTGAATATAGTGTAATTCAGCAGCACCTTTCCTTGTGGCCATATGAAGAAATAGGGCCCACATGACTTTAATTAGAAGCTTTCTCCTTTTGGTTTCTAGTCCTAATTGCTTACAAGTTCAGTGTGGCCCCAATGAATCACTGGTGAATTGCATGATAATTTGTAGGTTTCTATTGCCTGCTGAGACTTTTATTTCCTGCTGCATTGTAATGCAACCAAAGGCGTGTACAAATATAGAACTTTAAAAAAAAGCCATGAATACAGTAAATCAAATTAAAATGCAACACACAAATACAACAATCACATATGATAAAAGAACTAAGCAGGTCTGAAATGTGAAGAAAGATTTGTTTGCGGATTTGCCATCCATTTCTTATACTTAGATATTGAAATATTAATATGCCTAATAAGCGTATGATTTGATGGCCTGTGTGAAAGTTAACCAGTTGGACAGACACTATCCTAGGCCCTGACCCTACAATCTACCAACTGTGTTTCCAGTAATGAGGGACCAGAGAACAGCTTCCTACTCCATATTTCCAGCCTTATGGTTTGGACAAATTCATATTGACTGTTGAGAGAAGGAGAAAATACTTCTCCCTCTCCACTCCATGTATAATTTTATATCACTATCACTTTCCTCCTTAAACACCATTTTCCCCCAAAGCCCCCAAAGCTGTAACCTTTCCATACACACATATCTCCAAGGGGCCAAATGGTCTCCTCCCCCCCCCCCTTCACCTGGCCTTTTACTGAGGAAAGAAAAGTGCCACCTACCAGGCACTTGTGTGGCTTCTCGCCTGTGTGCACCAGATGGTGTTTCTGCAGGTGAGCCAGCTGGGTGAAACGTTTTTTACAGACCTGGCACTGAAAAGGCCTCTCGCCACTGTGCACTCTCAGATGGACCTGTAGGAGGAGGATAGTTCAGCGTGAGCTTGGAAGTGATGGAGAAAGGGGTGCCTAAAAGGGTACCTTTAAGGAAGAGAGACATAGAGAAGGGAACAAAAGGGTTCAGTTGTGGTTCGGAACAGAGGAAGCTGTTTTAATACTGAATTGGACCAGTGGCCCATCTAGCTGACAGGCAGTGGGTGGCCAGGGTTTTAGGCAGGGAACATCCCCAGCCCCACCTAGCAATGCCTTGAATTGAACCTGGGATCTTGTGCAAACAGGGAGATCCCCTGCTGCTGAGTTATGTGTCTTCCCCCAAAGGAAGAGCAAGGTTTAAGACAAAGAATATCCATCTGCAATGATGGGTATGCCACACCCCGTGCATCAGGAAGGAGTGGAAATTCTGCACCATTTTGAAGTTCCCCTCCTTTTTTCAGCCAAAACCCATCTACCAAGCTGGTCTCCACTAACAGAGAATCTAAGGGTAGCCACAATGTGAACTTCAATAAGGTATAAGGGTCGGATTTAGGTTTGATGAGGCCCTAAGCTACTGAAGTTAATGGGGCCCTTTATATGTCCAGCTGTCCTTTGTCAACAACAAATTGTTGCTGTTTTTTGTGTTGAATA